>NC_091667.1:26987500-27291388 GCF_042453785.1 Malus domestica | reverse complement strand
CACAACAATACCAAAACAACCTTAATTGTACAACAAAAGACGCTAACGACTTGTCATCAACTTACAGAGTTTTTTTTTATTTTTAAAAGGCATCGATATTATTAATAATTTAATGGTGAACCATTGAACTAAAATAAGCCTCGTATCATGATTGCGCGTACCCAAACACAATATATAACCCATCAGTTATACCATGAAAGTATTGAAAATTCTAGAATGAATTGGCCTAGAGCATGAATCAAATGGATAAACAGCTAGATGTGCATCCAATAATTCAGTGATTGAAGATTCAACGGCCGAAGTTTCCAGTGAATACTAAGTTTGGTCCATACTAAAAATGCCAGAAAGATATACGAGTATAATGGCTTGTTTGAATGTACTTTTAAATGACTGAAAACGTTTTTAGATAAAATGTGTTTGGATTCCAAAAGCACATAAAGTGTTTTCTGCAAGAAGTATCAGTTATATGTTTTTTCCATAAAGCACTTTTAAGTGTTTTTCCAGGATTTACTTCATGTTTACTAAAAATTGTTTCTACAAACATTTTCACCAAAAACGCTTTCGGTTATTTTAAAAACATATCCAAACAAGCTCTAACTATGTGCAATATAGAGTTTGCAAGAGAAAAGAAACTGAGTCAAAATGCGAGTCATTTATCAAAAATTTCATCATCTTATTTAGCTTTGACGATGCAGCTGCATCAAGTATAGGAAAATAACCAGTCATTTTCGACTCATATAATTTATTAATACATATCAAGTCAAATTAAGTGAAAGCGAAAGCAGACAGATAACTTGCTAGTAAAAGAGAGAAAGAGCCGCCCCGGCCCATATATACATATATAAGAAGAGGGATTATTTTCGGATCTCTTCCACCTAATCCTTTTCATCAAATAATCTGAATTCTTGAAATTTGATCTAACGGCTAAAGTTATTATAACTTTTAAAGTGGAGCCCGTATTTTAGCCATTAGATCAAATTTCAAGTGCCCGAATTGTTTGATGAAGAGGATTAGGTGGAAGAGATCCTTTCCCATAAATAATTTGAAGGTTCTGAGTCACCTGGACGTTTCATATTCCTTTCATGATCACGATTCATACTGCGGTTACTAATTATATATAACCTTCTTCTCACAACATTTTTCTTCAAAAGGAAAAGAACCGTTGCTGCACTCAAAGGGAGCTTCAAGGTCACACCTTTTTCCCTACAAAATATATACCTATATCATCTGGGAAACTTTCTCAGCTCATCAGGGCTAGCTTTTTCATCTCAAGAGATCGGAGGTGAGGAAATAAATCAGTTTCGATTCATGTCTTCAGAGTGCAAAATACTATGTGTGTCACCGGGAGTATAACCCCTTGTGAGTGTAGTACTCATCACCTTAGGTTGCATGATTATTAGGAGATATATCCCTGGTGACATGTATATAAGAGTCTGCGGGTTCTGCTTGATTCATTTTGGATACCAAAGTGAAAATTGAAACTTTCAAGTCGAAACTTTTTTCCATTTTTGGGCTTAAATTGTTTCTTTGAATCAAATCCTTTCTTGGACAACTTTTGATTTGAGTTTGCTTAAGAAATTAAACGTTGAGGTGGAATGTGATTAACATTATCAATACATGCATGCATTGTGCTCTCAATAAAATCACATCTTAAAAACCTTGTTTTCTTTTATGTGTTTTCAGTTTCTGGGCTCAGAAGTTCATATGTAGGACTTTGAGAAAAAATTCTACAGTCTGCAAACATCAACAGAAGGCCAACTCCGTGTAGAATTGGATTTTGTTGGGCTCAAATGAGAAACGCTGATCTTCTTCCATCTCTACCCTCCCATCTTTTCAACTTTGGTAATCATCATCGCAAATCTTAATCAGTATACTGTTAATTTTGTTTACTTTGAGCATAAGTTCACTTGGTTGATATTCAATGATTATATCAATTATTCCTCAATTTCTTCAGGAAACAATATTGATATTCAGATGACAAATTGGGATGCACAAATGAACATGAACAGAAAATTGTAAGCGCTCTTTCCCTTTTTAAGTTTTTATCCCAACATTTTTCATTCGTGGAAATTAATCTCCTTATTTTTAACATCTTATAATTATTAATTCTAAGAAAACCTCTAACAATTAGATTACTCATCTATTTCTCTTCATATTTATCAAATATAATTAATCTCAAGAACTAAAGAAAGACTGTCCACTGCTGTAGATTTATGTTGACCTCACCATAATCATTGCTGATCCTCTAGCAAAACTAATTAGATTTTCCATGTTGATTATTGGTATTAATTATTCATTAATCACATACAGTTTAATTATCCAAATAATTTAATGTCATCTCCCGTTGTGGTGGCAGTGGGTTTTGCATGGGGTCCAAGGCATTCGAAAGTGACAACCAGAATAACATGAGAGCCGGAGACTTTTCTCTTCCTCTGCAGCAGTCATCATCCCTCCTTACCTATCAATCTGCAGGTTGGTGCATTTCCCTTTCCATCTGTTTCAATTTTCAGGAACAACTTTTCTAATTTCTGCCTAATATTTACCATTTTTTCTTGTCTTTTTCCACCTGCTCCTCATCAAGATTTTTGTAATTTAGTGAACTCTAATAATTCACACAAGAACGGAGTTAATTAATAGTAATTACCTTGCCCGATTGCAGTTAACTATCCATCGGGTGCCTTAAGATATGATGACATTTCCGAGCAGTCAATGTTGCTGGACAAGAAGATTTCAGCTCCCCAATTTCTAGTATGTTGATCCAATGATCTTCTTAATTAGCCGGTAGCTAATATCCTAATCAACAATTAACAAGAATTTGCCCAATTTCAATATCACTAGCCCTTCACTTCAAACCAAGTGAATAACTTGAACACTGCTAGCGACAATTGTTCATGTGATCTTTAATTGTTGATTTTTATCCCATAATTGGTCTCACACGAATTAAAAGTTACAATATGAAGAAAAAAATACACAATATATGTCGTGAGACAATATATTATACTTGATTTTGTGAGACTGTAAATCTGAACCAGATATTTAAAAAATGATCTAACTTGAGTATCAAACTTTACTAAAAATTGAAGAATTACATAGGTAAATAAATGGAGTGGAGATAATTCCATTTTATGTGCATCTTATCTAGGTGGAAATTTTATTTGATTTAACCATGCTTCAAATCCTAATTTTCTTCTCTCCTTTTTTTTCCTACTTGAAGGATTGCCAGGCCATACAAAATGCAAGGAAACGTCCAATTGAGGTTGATGACCTTGGTCGTCTTGTTGGTGACACGACAGCTCTAAACGACTTATACAACAATAAGAGAAACAAGATGACAAACATTAATTCTCAACAACAATGGCATCAAGAAAGCTCAATGGAGCAACAAAACAATAAGGTATCCTAATTAATCCAATTATATATTATGAAATGAAAGTTAATTTGTCAATTAACATTTAATTAAGCCGTGGATTTGTTGTTGAGCTTTTGCTGTATTTTATTTATTTATTTTTTTTTTGTGCGAGAAGTTGCATCATCTGCCTGTGCGAAGAAGCCAAAAGCTTAGTGACAAAATCACAGCTCTCCAAAAATTGGTTTCCCCCTATGGAAAGGTCATTAGCAGTTGGACAACATTAAAAATCTCATATCTGATTTCCCATTAATAGAAGAAAAAAAAGTGCTTATCTGCAAATTAATTTCAATTAGGGTTTTAAAAATGTACTTATCTGTAAATTAATTACAATTAGGGTTTTAAACTTGTATTTATATTGCAGACTGACACTGCCTCAGTTCTTCAAGAGGCTTCCATATATATCATGCTCCTCCAAGAACAAATTCAGGTATTAAGTACACATTTAGTAAAGTAAATATGGTAATAAGGTTATAATTAATATCTTCACTTTCATATGCTGCAGATAGATATTTTAGTTGCTAATTTGCTTCTTGGGTTTTTGTTTTTGTTTTCAATTTTTGTAGCAGAATCTGGTAAGGATGCTTAGTAGTTCATACAAGAATGCTGCAGCTCTTCACCCACAGGTCGGCAGGCACATGAAATTAATTTATAGACATATATATACATATATATAGAAGATAGTTGGGATGCATAAACAAATGGAACCAGTCACAAATTTTTAATAAAAAACGAAACCTGAACGGCACTAGGTCGTCAACATAAAGATGCACTAAATTGCGGTTTAGATACAACTTTTTAATTATTCGTTTAGTGTCTCTCAATTTTAGTTTTGATTAAAAGTTTGTAACTGATTCTATTTAAGTGTATTTTCCATGATATTTTAATTTTTTAGAAAGTTTATCCCACAAAATTTGAAATATTCAACAGGAATCTGGGAGTGGGCAGGTGCTTGATCTCAGAAGCAAAGGTCTTTGCTTGGTTCCTGTGTCAATTACTCAGAAAGTGACTATGGAAGAGCGTTCTGATCATCTTGCTACATCAAGAAAAGTTGTCATAGCTAATCACTTCTAAATTCTAATGCTATAACTACTAAACACATAAGCCATATGTAGTGCTTCACCCCAACAGCTTTTTTGAGAAAAGCTGTTTTTCATGTACTTCAATGCTTTCCTTTTTTAATCATACTTAAGATTGTCTCGATTAATTCGAAGAGATAATTGACAGAATTAATCTAAACCAGAGGGAGGTAGCTACGTTTTGGTATATATTTTTGGGAAAATTTCTGAAATGTTATATGAACTTGTACATATTTTTCTATTTGTCATATAAACTAAAATTTTAAGCAATTTGTCATACCAACTTTCCGAAATCATCAATTTGTCATCTTACCCTAACTCCGTTAAGTTTTCCATCCAAAATAAGTTATGTGCAAGGCACATGACTTTTGTTTAGGGTTATTTCTGTTATTTTAAGATCTTTTTACAAGTTCTTTATTTTTCTTTAGTAAAACCCTTAAATTGTTCGATGCTATTCATATGGATCATTGTGTTTAAGCAACATATATGCATCTACAACTCCAATTCTTGCACCAAACCTCAACCCGTTTCTCATATAACAGAGCCCTTATAAAATTCGATTTCATTACATACTAACTGAACACACCCACTCGTGTATCTTAGCATATTTTGAGCAACCATACGAGAATGCAATGCATGATCATTTCATTGCTACCATATCAAAAATATTGTTTCATTGCTTGATTATGTTCAAAATCAAAAACACCAAATATTGAGGAAAGATTGCTTTAAGTTCACAACATTGTCTTCGTAAAAAAAAAAAAAGAGAATTGTTATCAGCACTCCAAAAATCTCATTTGGCACTCCAAACTTTCTATAGTTAGAAAGAAAAATACACTTATGAGGAGGGGAAATTTGGAAAACTAACCAAAATTTGAATCATGAATAGAATGATAATAACAATTCCAAAAAAAAATGACATTAACAAAATGTCTAAATGACAAAAGCCCTAGAATTGTGGCTTTAGAAACCCTAGAATTGTTTTGATCGAATGCAACTTAATAGAAGGAAGTGAGGTGTTAAAATGATAGAAATAACCCTAAACACAAGTCATGTGCCACACACATGACTTATTTTGGATGGTAAACTTAACGAAGTCAGGATAAAATGACAAATTGCTTAAAATTTTAGTTTATATGACAAATTGAAAAATGTGTAAAAGTTCATATGACATTTCAAAAAAAAATTCCCTATATTTCTCTACAAACTTTATAATTATGGTCTGGGTCTCATTACCATACCAGTGTTTTTGCAACTTTAACACCAGATCATAGGTTGCGAGAAAAAAAAAAGATGATCTCCGCACTCTCATTTTTACTTCTTGCAAACCACTCTTAATCAATTATGTTTTTTGCAATTTGTTTTTATGTTTCCTCCAATAGGCTCATAAGGTATTCTCTCACCAAAGTTTACATATATTATTAGATCGGAAAACTAATGTGGCTACAAACATGTTCCATCTCCTATATTAGAGGCATATGTGGCTATGACTTGTCAATGGCCCGACCTTAATTTTGGGATTATGCATTACGTGTTATTACGGGCTGGTCCAGGCTGGGATTGGGCTCGAGTGTCGGTGCAGTAGTCCAATATCCATCAATATGACTGTTCACTTAGAAATCTAAAGTTGAAGTTTTCAACTCCATTATTGGCTCCCAAGCTCAAATAAATACCCAAAGTTTGAACTTTATAATTTCAAATGTCAACTTTTATTCCTTTTTTATTTTCTGAACATTTGCATGTTTCATTCTGCTAATTTACTTATTCCATTCAGCTATAGTTAGTTAGCCTTTATAGTCTTTTTATTTTATTACAAGTGATAATTATTACTCTAAACTATATAAGAAGAAGACTTAACTACTAAAGCAATTCATCACTTTGCTCGTAATACTTAGGGTGTGAGCTCGGTTTCATCTAGTTCGGTTTTTTGCTAAAAAGTGAAAACCAAATCGAAATTACCGTTCGGTTCAATTTTCTCAATTTTTAAAAGAGAAACTGATATAATTTGGTTCAGTTCATTAAGATTTAGTTTAGTTTATTATGGTTCAATTTGGTTCGGTTTTTTTTTTTTTTTTTTTTTTTTTTTTGTAAAAAATTGGAAAGAAAATGAAGGAGAAATATCTGGAAATTTGGGTTGTTTTTTCACTGATTTACTTCAAAAGCCTTAACACATATTCTGTGGAAACAAACAAAAGGGTTAAAAACCATGAGATTTGGACTCAATCATCCTATTTTTCCAGTAAACTAAAAAAACAAAAAAAATATTCATTATTCTCAATATCACCGATTCACCCATTATTTCCCATATCACCGAATACAGATTCTCCATATCCTATTTTCCCATAAAATAAAATAAAATAAAGTAAAACCTGAAACAAAAATAAATAAGCAAATAGAAAAATTTACATGGAGCTGGTGGAGAGAAAGCAACGATGGCATGAAAGCATGTCAGGTACGACTACAGCGTATGACGCGGACGATGGCATGAAAGCATGTCAGGTACGACGACTTCGTTTGACGCGGACGATGGCATGAAAGCATGTCACCAAAAATCGGGGCAAAGTTAAACTTCCTTTATTCTAGTGTGGATGACAGGCCTATAATTCTTGGTGGGTGACGATCATGGATTTGTCTTCCAACGTTGGATATGGGTGAGGAGTAAGGTCTAAAATATCGATATTATTCTGATACTTTCATCGAAATTTTTGCGTTTTTAGACTACCGATATTTCCGATACCATCGATATTTTAGACCTTGATAGGAACTCGTGGTACTAAGTTACTCATGTATCTTACTATACAATGTATGAAGTGTAAAATATTGTACTAATTCATTATATATAAATGTTTATGATTTGTTTAAATTTCTTTCATTAATTACTACATATTTTCTACACTCACAATGTTTGTCAGCTCGCTATATAATCAACTTAAATTAGTTAAATCCATCATGCAATGCATTTCCTTCCAATTTTTTTTTGTGATAAACTAATAGATAATTGACTAAATAAATATCCTGCAAAGTTTCAATAAAAATTTTCAAGTTTTTCTTACAATTTCCGTGGTTTTTATTCAATTTTTATGGATATCAATAATATCCCGATATTTCTATCGAAATTTCCATGTTTTTGGACTACCGATATTTCCGATATCATCGATATTTTATAACTCGGTGATGAGTGAGTAGATAGGAACGGCAGAGGAACCAAGGAACCACTACAAAAAATATAGGCATTGCACACAATAAATTATCTGTGCCCTTTGAGGTCAAAGAGCACCAACAATTGTGCCCATAGACTAATAGCAATAGTGCAGCTACTAAGTTTCTATTTGTGCCCTCTATGGGTGTCACCTTTGATCAAAGAGCACAATAAGATATGTTGTGCTGAAAAGTGTAAGCACAATAAAGGTCCTTTTATGCCCAGTTTTGACAAAGTTGTCAGATAGCTGTTGCCACCCATGTTAGCACATTTATTGTTATTGTGCCCAATATGTCAACTATTTAAAAAAAAAATTTAAAAACCGAAATCACCTACAAATCTTTAGGCTAAACAAAAAAATTATTTTTCCATATTCTGATTGTTGAGAAAAAAAATGTAAGTGATAATTCAGAGGAAAAACACATACACATACATATAAAAGGAAACACCAAAAACAAACGGTGAATCTCCGATAGGAGTTCAGAATGTGCAAGTTGATAGGTAGCTGGAACACCAGGTATATCTCCACTCTGCTCTTTGAATCGAGTAGCAAAAAGGTGAATCTCCGATTGTCTCTGTAATTTCAAGACAAACAGGTCAAACATGCAACGTTACTGAAAAAAAAAAAGAAATGTTATTCAACATAATGATAACATAAAGAAGGCATGTTCCCCAAATTTTGTTCAGTTATGAGCAATATCTCCAGTTTAACACATAACTAAACTAAATCAGTATATGATATACCAGTAACTTCAATATAAGGAACACGAGTGCATCCCGTATGAAAGGTTGATAGTAATGTCGCATAAAGTTATGTATCTGTAATTCTGTATCTAGCGTAGGGTTAAAAAAGAAATAGAACTTTCCTATTCTTCAACTTGAAGATGCAAGGTTTACAAACATAACACAAGGGAAAGATAGAGAGAAGAAAATGCCATGGATGATTGTTTGATCATATTCTGTATCTGCCCAGCTCACTTTGAGGGTTCAATAGTCAATAATCTACAATAGTTTCAATACTTTAAAATCTAAGTTCATAATCATGTTTATGATTGTTGTGCTGTGACAGGTAATATATACAGCATTCTAGACCAATCTTGATAAATGCATGCACATCATTGGACTTTAATTCTCCACACAAACTAACTCATTAACTGATTCAATTTCAATCCACAAACTACAATTTACGAGGATACAAGATTAGTTAGAAAAAAGGAAGACATGGTTTTTATCATCATTATCTCTTCCAAAATAAAGAATCATTGAAGTTCATTCACCACAAAATCGTGTCTGAGTTGATAGCATACAAGTAAATAAATTACAAGGAAATACCTTCACAAAAACCTAGGTTGCACATGCAAGAGCATTATTGGCAATATCCATACTTCCACTGGCCTCCATGCATAAAACATATCGAATCCAGTATTCAGGATAATTAGCACAAGCAATTAGACACCTTTCATATAGCTTGACAACCTTAAAAAAATATAAAAAAAGGCGCATTATTAACCATAAAAGAACGAATGGATAAACAAAACACAAAGGAGATATGCCCAAGAAATACTCCATTAGTAGAACAGAAAGGCCCCTCAAATAGGAAATGAGGGATTGTCCTTGCCTGACAGACAGATGGTTAGGAAGATAAGAAGATACTTGCATGCATAACATTGGAACCTTAAAAACAATAAAATTTATTAACACATCATGAACCTAGAACGTGCATTGACAAATGAGAGTTTGAAATACTTAGCCTCAAAGAAACCAAATAGAAGGCCCATGCTTTAGTCTCAGTTCAAATTCCCTTTATAAAAGTTGCTTCATCCAACAATTTAGCCAATAAAGCATTGTGCAACAAATATTACTCGACTGCGAGTTAATGCATAACAAGTAGGGCAACTAAAAACTTCAAGCCATAAATCAAAAAACGAAATCAAATTCACTGAAAATGCCTTGCTCAAGTCACCTTCCCTTTCTATAAAGTCTAGGTAGTTGGTCCAAATGCAAGCAAGACTAACGTATACTTCAGCAAGGCACTTAGTGAATTATGACAGCTATCAAGGCATTTTATCGCATCTCAAACTAATTGAATTATAACTAAATCTGGGTTTACAATAAGAGAAGTGCCATTTTCTCTTTGGTTGATAATACACCACGGGACAAATCCCCAAGAATTGTACCATATGGTTTCACAAAAGGATTTTGGACAAACAGAAGAATAACTAATTTCCAATTGGATTGTCTCTCAAACTGATTCGCAAGCAGGATCAATTTGAAATTCACATCATTTCTCTCTCTTTTTCTTTTGTCAAGAAATTGGCATAAAGTATTGAATTATTACTTCCACTTAAATTAGTTCCGTGGATAAACTAGTTATCATGTACATACATTTGGTCCTTTAATTTCATTCTTGATCTGGATAGTTTCCAGATGTGTGAGTCACACAAGGGTCCTAAACCGACCCTTTACATTTTCTAAGCCAACTAATCTGCCTAATCTTGTCCTAGGTTTTATACCATAACTTAAGCTTCTTCGGACCGCTGCTCGATCCCGAGCAAACTTATACAAAACCTATTTAATCATATATGTCGTTTTGGTTTGATTTATCCAATCTAACTGTTAACTACAATTTATAGGAAACCTATTTAATGAAGTCTATGCAAGACTTGATTTATCCAACCTAAACCTTTGAACCGTTAACCACCCACCCTCTCAATGACTTGCAGGTCCTGCACCCACCCTAAACCGGAGCACACGCAACTTGAAACCTTTCCAATCCCAAAGACCTGCACCCATCCTAGATTCCTAATCCCAAACCCACTGTCCTCAAACCATAAACCATATTCGACAAAATAAACATCCAATTTGATCCTAAACCCTAAAGAACAAACACCCATTGAAAATTTGAAATTCAGAAACCTTACCTGTATTTTGGGCCTCATATGTCTCTGTGTGTGTCGCCGGATGAATGCCTTTGAACTGGATAAAGGAGCGGTGTTGAAGTGGATGGACTCGTCGGAGGAGTGGGTTCGAACTGGACAGAGGAGCGGGGAGGAGCGTCGTTCGATTTTTTGGAGACTGAGGGTAAGACGGACTGAGAGATAGAATTAGGGATTGCCTTTGTCTGATGAAAGTGGGAGAAAGGGTAGAATGGAAGCTTCCCAACTTCTCACCCTTTATTATAGCACCACTTTTTTAATTATTATTATAATAGTTAGTGGGCCCAAAACCTATTTTTTAATTTTATTATAACAGTTAGTGGGCACAATTTTGTAATGTTGTGCGTTTAAAATAAAAAGTAGATGGTGGGAAACCCAAGTTTTTGAATTTGGTGGTGGGAAACCCAAACATGCACCATAAAATAGAGGGAGGGAGAAGTCCGATTTGGAGGAGGAGTCCAATTTTATAAGTCATTATTAGTTATAGTTCAATTTTATTTTAATTTTTGGGTGAGATCCTGCGATTCATTATCCACATAAGCTTATTTGTAATCACTTGCCAAATTTACCTTTAAATTGACTTAAGTCCAAGGAGAAAAAAAAAACTGTTTAAACCCTTTTTTCCTTAATGTAATAGCTTACATAACAAAATACATGACCAAACTACATAGTATATATAAGTTCCTGATCATTACAAGTCTAATAATCATTCCGCAATAACAATTTATGCAACATCTAGCCTTGTTTGAACCATATCATAATCCCCTAACATGTAAGCGAGAGATCCGAGGTTCGGTTTTTGCCAAAAACGAATTTGAACAACATTATTATTAACTTATTTTGAGGTTAAAATATTGCACAGTAATAAACAGCTCGATACCATTATTTACCACAATTTTATAAATATACTTTTTTGGTGTGGTAGAGGTAAAGACAAACAAAAAAACACATAAAGTGTTGTTGACAAACAATTTTTATAGACACAAAATGTTTTTTGTGCCCATCTTCAGTCAAAAAGTTGACATCTGATCCCACTTGGCACTGTTTTTGTGCCCATTACTGTTTTGTGTCTTTTCTTTTTTACATTGGGCACCATAGATGGTGCCCTCTATGCAATGGGAATTGTTTCAACCTTTTGGTGGTCAAACAGACACAAAATTCCCAATTGTGCCCTTTGTTTTGTACCCAAATCTCATTTTTCTTGTAGTGAACTAAGGAAGTGTCTTGAGTGACGACTGATCGAAAAGAGGAGGGAAGGAAGTGCCAAGAGGAAATTACATGAAAGGGCTCATCACCTTTGGCTTATGATGGGGATAGGAGCACTTGTAAAACGATGTCGTAGCCCCTCACCGGTAGAATAACAAAAATTTAAGAGGGCTAGATTTCATGAATAGTATCATTTTGAGAGGTCAAACGAAGCCTCTAACTTGCTCCTTCTATTAAATTTTGAATAGTATCTATTTGAACTCGAATGCAAAGAATGTAGCACACTACTTTAGCCGACTAGATTTAAAAGCTTTTGTTCGAAACCTTTTTTTGGGAGGGGAACGTTAGAATTTCAATGCTTTTGGTCGAAACTTAATATACTATTCTATATTCATAATTTTTGTATGTAGCTGACATGGGGAATAAATGGAATATATGCTTTTGGTGTGCTATCATAAAGTTCGACTCCAACTAAATATTGAAGGGGCAATGAAGACTAAATTTGGAGACTAAATTTTAAAAATCAAATGACATGAAAATTGATGATTGGTTTATTACTTAAGTGTTGATAAACATGTTTATTCCTATTGGTGACATATCATTTAGTTTGTAAATTTTGTCTCCAAATTTAGTCTCCTTAACATTACTCAATACTGAATGGCTTTCCATGTTTTATTTTTTATTTTTTTTATTTTTGAAAACTGGGAATAACATTACCAAGGCAAAGATGCCACAATAGTACAGGAAGCCTACACTGAGGCAAGCAACAACTGACCAACTACAAACCATGTAGCGAAGGGGGTAAGGGGTGAAGATGCTAGAACTGAGTTCGAGCATCGCCCCCTTGACTACAATAATGGCTCGTTTACGTAACAATAATCAAAATATGAGAATTAGATTGAGGATGAATTGAATTGAGGAGGAATTGAAATGACGAGGAATCATAATCAGATTCTTGTTGAAGTTGTTTACTTAAATGTTTAGGAATCGGAATAGGAATGAAACTGAATTCATAGAAGTTATTTACTAATTCAGTTGAATCATAATAAATATGATTACTAAAATACCCTTTTTGTTTTATTTTATTCTATATTTATTTTTAAAAACATTTAACTAGTTATTTTTAGTTATTTAGTTCAATTAAAAAGTTAAATGTCCACAATTGTGTAAAAGGCTAAAAGCCAAAGAAACAACCAAGTCACATTCATCTTCCTCCTTGCAGAAGAAAAAACCCAAAAACAGAAAGCACTGAGCCGTTAAGACCAGACACGCGAGCAATTTGGCCCTAGACCTCGAGTTACGATCGTCAAAGTGATGTCGGAGGAGGATGGGCCGACAAGCGAGAAGCTGCTCGTGAGATACTAACGTTGACGTCATCGTCCCGGAGCTACGTCTGTGCGTGCGTGTCGACGATGTCGAAGCGGATGATCCATTACCTCCTGAACGACAACGATCCGGTGTTCGGGGACGAGATCTCGTATGCGAACAACAGATTTCCTGAATGTATCGGCTTTCCGATTCCCTCACCCAACCGAAACCGAAATTCAAGCTCGTGAGATTAATTTGTTGGGTTAAACGGCAGATTGATAACAGGGCATAATAGGAAGAGCAAATGCATTCCCGATTCCCTCACCTTCTCATAATTCAATTACCACATCCATAAAGGGAGTCCAATTTCCTCCAATCCCAAGAATTGAATTCCATTTTTTGAGTGGGTCCCACGCACTTTTGATTCCTTCCAATTTTAGTAAACACAGGTATAATTTGTAATCGAAATCGAATATCTTATTCTTATTCCGATTACGGGTTCATAAACACGCCTTAAAATTATTGTGGTGTGCTACCATATGGTTCGATACCTGATACCATATGGCTTTACATGTTTCATGTTGTGCCATACGAGGACAAAAGTCTAATAATAATGCAACCACTTTTATAATTGAATCATGAAACAACGGTAAAAGTGATTGTTGTAAAACGAGAGAGAGCAGAGAAAGAGGGTCCATAAAAGAGAAGAAAAAGAGAGAAGGGGTTGAGGAATTTTATTTAGGGTAATGCTAGGTAGATTAATTTTTAAAATAAATTTACAAATTAAATGATGTAATTTACAAATTAAATGATGTGTCTCTAATAAAAAAAATAAGCACATTAATCAATACTTAAATAATAATTCAATCATCAATAACCATATCATTTGATTTACAAAATTTTGATTAAAAATTTGGTCTTCCTAGCATTACCCTTTTATGTATATAATTCTTCATGTTTAGTGTTTTGTTTTGTTTTTTTTTTTTATTTTGTTTTTTTTTTAACAAAGGATATTATCTATACTAAGGGGGTGCGGGAGTGGGCTAAAGTTTCACAATGTGCTAGCAATAATATGATTCAAATCCGTCTTTGGCGAGAATAAAAGCTAAGACCTTTCACTTACATGTGAAAAGTAATACCACTAGACCGTAGTACTAAGTGGCATGTTTAGTGCTTGTATTTATACTAATTATGATGGGTTTTACTTGCCCTATAAGTAATACAAGTTGTATATGGAAAGAATTAGGGGTGGGCAAACGGGCCCTAGGCCCGCGGGGTGAGCCGGTTCTATGCAGTTCGGGGTAGGTACGGGGCAGGTCTTAAATTTATAAAGACAAAACAAGGCGGGCCGGGGCGGGTTCACAAAATTATCGGGGCAGGGCGGGTGCAAAAGCCTGAGAAAACGGGGCCCCGGCTGGGTCCGTTTCTCCCTATTCTCACTATTAGTAGTTTGTTCACTCGGCCCAAAGTCAAGTTACTTTCCCTCACCCGTGACCCACACCATTTTTCCCTCTTGTTTGCAACTTTCCCTCACTAGTGACCCACACCTTTTTTCCCTCATGTCTGTAAGCAGCCTCATTTTCTCTCTGTAACATTCGAACTCTCTCTCTAAGCTTCGAGAAGGAGACCACCATCACCCATGCCATTTTTGTCCAAATCAAACCCCCAAACTTCTACTTTCAAGACTTATGGGACACAAGGAATTATATGGTGGTTTTGCATGCACTATTGGAGCACTGTGAGGTGTTCTTCCATGGAGTCTGAGAGCTTTAAGCTCTACTTAGAATTCAGGTAAGGCTACCTCTTTTCTATCTAAGATTTTATGGGTTATTCTTGATGTGTTGTGATTTCGAGGTTGGGGCATGTCATTTGTTGTGTTGTTTTAGGGCCTAGGGTTCTAATTTAGGGGTTTTCTATGATGGTGGATTGAATGGCGAGCAGGTGTTGTGTGGTGTCTCTGCCGGTTTAAAACTCAGCGTCGTCCCCATCATCGTGGTCCGATCATCCATCATCATCGTCGCCGCTGCCGTCGTCATCTTACTCAAAAGTCGACAAGCAAGGGAATCAGACTGCAGCGCTGGCAACAAAGGGTTTGAGTGGGGAAAAAAAAAACAGAGGACCCGTTTCAAATGGGTCGGATTAGGTCCGGTTCCAGTTATCATATTTGCAATGCCCGGCCCGGCCCGTCCCGTTTTCTTTTTAAGCAGGTCTGGTCCGGTCCCTCCAAATTTGTGCCCAGCCCGGCCCGTGCCCACCCTTAGAAAGAATCTTCTAGATCCTGTAGAATTCCTATTTTAAGTCTAAACAATCACACTAGTTACCGCACTCTCCCTTGAGTGTGTAGAACTTAAAAAGTATTTGCATCATGTTTTCATCATTAAAAGATAGTAGTAGAAAAACTAGTTGATGTAAACACACCAAAATCTGGCTGACGTATACATGAGTCTCAAAGTAAGGATACATACAAGGTGATAGTCTCACCAAAATCTGGTTGAGGTAAACACGGTTGGACAAACCTCTAGTCTAAAGAGACAAATGGTGAGTTAGTGCAATGTCGATACTTGACATCTTCAGTATACATCAAGTAGTAGAAAAACACACACAAGGTATGACCAATCCGATGTGGGTGCCTCATCAAAACCTCGTTTCGTTATGCAATCCAATACCTTGGAAAGCTTCTGGCAGGTATACGTCGACATCGACTTCTTGTAAAGATCAACAAGGTTGTCTTGGGATCAGATATGCTTGACTTCAATCTTCTAATGCTCTGCTAATAAAGAAAAACTTTGGTGGTGTAATACTCTTGGTGTTGGCATATTGGATAGCTTGGTCAATATAAGCGGCATAATCTTCATGGATTGTTATTAAGACTCAACGAGGGATGAAAATCCACATATGCCTTGAATGTGCTCAACAAGAGCTTTCTACCATAACTCTCAAGTATGGTGTAAGCTTGGCATGATTCAAAGACGTTGCAATTAAGGTCTATTAGGTTGACCTCCAAGATATTGTGGTACTCCCTAAAGGAAAAGACATAACCATTTAGGAACATGCTTTGTGGTAGTTTGATAAGGAACCTATGTAAACATAACAAACAAGCCAAACATCATTCCAAAGATCAAGGGGTTGAATCTGTTCAGAATGCATAGGGATAAGCTCGAAACCGTATTTCCTTCAGGATAGCGGAAAAACATCTTTTATGCCAATTCAGTGGCAGTGTGTAAGCCTAATTTTGCACTTGTCAACAAATCAACAACAAAGGAGATGTCATGCCTTGTGCAATAAGCTAAGCACAATAAAGCGCTAATTGAACTTAGATATGGAACTCTAGGTTCCAAAACCTCTCAAGGGTCTCATTTGCATCTAACGTATGGATGATCATGGATATAAGCAACATTTTTTGGTGTAGTTCGACAGGTGGACTAAAATACTGTCAAAACAATGCTTCAACTTCTGATCAACATACGCACGAGTTTTTCCAAGATCTTCATCTCAAATTTCAACTTCAGGTACAAGAGACAATTTTCTCATGCTCCTTCAGAGTTTTAATGAAAATTATATCATTGACATAAAATGCAACTCTAACAAATTCAAAATACTTCTTAAAAACACGCAAGTGCATATTATATTTACATATTCATGGTTAATCAAATAATCAGGCTAACAAATTCGGAATACTTCCCGATCCTAACTCTGACATACATATAAATATACACAGACACACATATCTATCTATCTATCTATCTATATATCTATCTATCTATCTATCTATCTATTATTTTATTATACTTTTGATCCCGATCTATTTATCTATATATTATTTTATTATATTTTTGATCCCGATCTATTTATATAACGTGAAGAATGAAGACGCATCAAACAGAGAGAGAAAGATGGCCAGTTCAAGCTTGTATATTCAAATCTCTGCATTTGCCTTGTTTACAAGCCTTCTGGATATCACAACCCAAGCTAGCCATGGCGAATGCGGCCTTCCAAATAAGCATACACCTGCAGTACCCCTTTTCGTATTCGGGGATTCCATATTTGATGCTGGAAACAACAACTACTTCAGCACTGTTTTTCAGGGAAACTACTGGCCATATGGTGAAACCTACAAAAAGGGCCATCCTACCGGTAGAATTTCTGATGGTCGTATAATTCCAGATTTTATTGGTAAGATGCAGAAGATCACAAGTATATATCATATGAATCTAATTTTATTTTATTTGAGTATTCAAAGTTGCCATGGAGGATTTTATTGGTAAGATGTAGAAGATCACAAGTATATATCATATGAATCTAATTTTATTTTATAAATATATTCTCGTTCTCTTAGTCACTAACCGAGCAAGAATTTATGGTCACCTATTTTTATGACCATACATTCCTTGATCGTCTGGAGACAAGAAGAACGTTTCCATAAAAATATCTGAAATGGGAATTGCTATTGGATATGGATAACTTAACTGAATGTCAATAATTGTTTTTTATGTGTTGCAACTTGCAGCTGAGTATGCAAAGTTGCCATCGATTCCACCGTACTTAGAGCCAGGCAACGAGGAATTTAAGTACGGTGTCAACTTTGCATCTGCAGGAGCTGGTGCTTTGATTGAAACTCGCCAAGGCTTGGTATGTGATTTGTGATTGTGTATGAACTTCCGAATTGTTCCTTTGGTCAAAGATTCTCCACGAACTTTGATGCATCTTTATTTAGAGTCGTAACGAACGACTTAGTTAATTCATGATATATGTTTTTTTTTTTTAAAACTAATGAAAATGGTTTGAAAACTTTGAGTTTTAACGATAAGGACAAAATAAATGGTAAAGTGAATAGTATCAGGTTTGACTTTTTAGTGTAAAAAATATGGTTTTTCGTTAAAGTGAACAGTACCACGAATTTTTCGTTAAAACTCTTTTTTTTTTTTTTTTTGGATCAAAAGACATTTTTCAGTTACTAAATTGCAAGAGTACATTAAATATGTGTGGGCCTGATTTTTGGTTGGATTGGATAAAAAATACACCAAAAATTTTCGAAATTGCATATCATTTTTAGTTTCGGAATTCATAAACTCATGCAGAATTCGGTACCTTCCGAATCGAGTTATTTTGGGATTTCAAAATTATGGGAGTTGTATGATTCATCTACACCAGGATAAAAAAATAGGAACTTTAACGAAAAACTCCCGGTACTGTTTACTTTAACGAAAAACCACATTTTTACACTAAAAAGTCAATCCTGGTACTATTCACTTTACCCTTTATTTTGTCTCAAAGTTTTCAAGTCATTTTCATTAGTTTTCCATAAAAAATATGTCATGTCTATGCTCTCTACATATATAAAATTTTACAGTTATCAAATTCTCATTTTTTTGTATGTAATATTATAATCAAGGGAGTTGTTGAAAAAATATAGTTACATATTTGAGTACACTGCATTACAAATCCAAAGTCAATAAGAACATAGTTTTTTTTGGTCGATCAATAAGAACATAGTTAAGTGCATGTAACAGAGTTTTGCAAATTTTGAAATTTCGGACCGAATTCAGAATATGAAATACATTTCAATTTCTATCCAATTTTTTTAGATTTTGGAGAATTACTCGTCTCAGAATTAGTCAAAATCTGATATTTCTATCCAAGTTGCATCACTATTTGAATTGGATAGTTATTTACTGCAAATATCGTATTTCAGGGGAGAGATCTTCATTGTCAACTATCATATTTCAAGAACGTTGGGAAGTCGTTGAGGCAGAAACTAGGGGATGAAGAAGCCAAATCTCTACTGACCCGAGCTGTCTACTTGTCCAACATCGGAAGCAACGATTACCTTTTCCCATTCGATACAGATTCCAGCATGCTGAGATCCTACTCCCGTGAGGAATTTGTTGGCCTGGTGATCGGCAACATAACTTCAGTGATTAAAGTACATTAATTATTCTTACCACTCCCCAAAAAAAGTTGCATTATCCATATAATAAGAGCTTCGTAGGGCATTCCAATGCACTACAATAAAAGCGGTATAGTATATCTCTTGAACATTGTTCATATGTCACTCAAAACCTATACTTTAAATGGGTGATAACGTATCTTATTTTTGCTATAATGTAGCATGATTCCCCTTAAAAAGGAGGTCTTTTATACACCACACACACATATATTTATATATATGCATATATAGTACTAATAAATGTAAATTTCGATGTGGTAGGAGATATATAACGAAGGAGGAAGAAATTTTGGGTTTATGAACCTTTACCCTCTTGCTTGTATTCCGTACGGAAGAGCACTTGGAGCTGGACCAAATAATGGCTGCCATGAAGAACTTGCAACATACGTGGAACTACACAATAAAGCATTTTATAAACACTTGGAAAAGCTAGAGAGTGAACTCAAGGGATTCAGATACTCACTTACCGATTTTCACAAGTTTATTACACAAAGAATAGATCACCCTTCTGAATATGGTATGTTTTCGACTTTCTTAATCCCCTGTTGTTATTTGTTCTAATTAAAAATAATTTTTTTTATCAAACAATATTCTCTACACTAAGATCTACTTTAACTCTTGGAGTAAAGCTTAAATTTTAGGTTCTAAACATACCCCAACTTGCTTCAACCCTTGGGGCAAATTTAGCCCAGAATTCTCCATAATTTAGACCATCTCCAACTCTGGCCTATAACCTATTTTTCCCCTTCTATTCCCTCCCCCCCCCCCAAAAAAAAAATCCAACCCCAACCCAAACTTAAAATTGGACCTAAAACCTAAAACAAAGCCAAATTTAGCCCAGGTTTAGTGGGGCTGGCTGGCTAGCCATATATGTATATTTTATAAGTTTTATATTTATAAATTCATTGAATCTAACGATTAAGATCTAATTTGATGAAATTCAACGGTAAAAAAAAAATTTAATGGTCCAAATTTAAATCTAATATCTAAAGTAATTAAAAAAAATCTTTTATTTGTTTCATATTTTTTCATAGTGTTTAACGAGTTTCATGGTATCGGTTAGTAAATTTTCAGTATTTGTCATAATTTAAATATTTTTAGGTTAAAATGTTCATAAAATTAAATTAGGATAGTCTACATAATTTTTTTCTTTTAAAAAAGTTACTTTAAGAAAAAAAAAATTAGCCTAAATTCATTCTTTAATAATATGGGGCTAAAATTTTAGGCTAGAAGAGTTAAAGTATAAAAGCTGTTTATGGGTTAAAACCTAAATTTTCTAGGCTAAAATTTTTAGGTTTTAGGCTAAGGGTTGTAGATGGTCTTAGTGGGGCTTGCCCACCATATATGTGTTTTTTTATTTATTTATAAATTCATTGAATCCAACGGCTAAGGTCTGAATGATCAAATCCAACGGTAAAAAAAAGATCTAATGGTCCAAATTTAAATCTAACGGCTAAAGTAATTAAAATTTTTATTTTATGGGTTTCATATTATTTCATAGTTTTCCATTAGTTTTGTGGTGTCGGTTTAGTGATTTTTCAATATTTAAAGGAATCTAAATATTTTTAGGTTAAAATGTTCATAAAATTAAATTAGGATAATCTACATAATTTTTTTTTTAAATGTTACTTTAAGAAAAAAATTATCTTAAATTCATTCTTTAATAATCGTGGGCTAAAAATTTAACCCAGAAGGGTTGGAGGAGAAAAACTATTTTTGGGATAAAATCTAAATTTTCTGGGTTAAAAATTTTAGGTTTTAACCCAAGGGTTGGAGATGGTCTAAGGGGTGGGGGTGGGCTAAGCCTCACAATATGTTAGCAATAATGTGATTCAAATTCGTCTTTGGCCAGAAATGAACATATACCTCTCACTGACAAGTGAAGAGGAATATTACTAGTAGTAGTATAAGTGGCAAAAATTTTCTCTTATACAGTACATTGTTGTTAAGAATATGGATGGTTTTGAGCCCGTTAATTGATCGAAACCATCCATATTCTCAAACTGGAGTAAAATAATCTCAAGCTGGATTGAAATTAACTTCGTCGTCTACCTAAAAAAATCAATCTTAAGATGAAACTTTCATGAAAAAGCAACTTATTTACTAATTAGAATGTAATTATTTCTATAATTTTCTACATTATTCAATTAGAACTCGGAAATGAATAATCACTTCCTTTTTTTTTTTGAACTTTAACGAAAAGCACCCGGTACTGTTTACTTTAACGAAAAACCACATTTTTACACTAAAAAATCAATCCTGGTACTATTCACTTTACCCTTTATTTTGTCCTTATCATTAAAACTCAAAGTTTTCAAACCCTTTTCATTAGTTTTCCTTTTTTTTTTTTTTGATATTGTTGGCAAAGGTTTCAAGGAAGGGAAGGTGGCATGTTGCGGCAGTGGTCCATATCGAGGAGTTTATAGTTGTGGAGGAAGGAGAGGTGTCAAAGAGTACGATTTGTGTGACAATGTTAGTGACCATCTCTTCTTTGACTCTGCTCATCCAACTGAGATGGCCTACGAGCAGTCAGCCAAACTCTTTTGGAGTGGAACTCCCGATTTCACTGCGCCTTACAATTTGAAAGCGCTATTTGAATCCAATCAAGATTTAAGTAAAGATAGTTCAACCGAAATATTCGTTGATGAAGCGATACATTCTGAATTTTAATTTATTAATTGTTTGAAATTATTTTTATAAGAAGTACTTCTGCTCGTAAAGGGATTTTATTACAAGTCAGTTGTGCTTGTAATGGTCATAATTTGTAATGTATTTTCTATGAGCTGCTTCATATATACGAGAAATTGGTTTGTGAAGCCTTAAGACACCAAAATTAATTGCTAGCTTTCTATATTAGAGATTAGAGATTTTTTTAATTCTGTTTTGTTTCTATTTTTTTTTACAAAAGTATCCTTGCTATTTTGATTGCATTATTTTCAGTTAGTAGTAGATTTTTTTGTTTGTTTCAAGGGTGTTTTTGTCTAAATTTGTTTGGTGAAGTCTTAAGACACCAAAATTGATTGCTGACTTTCTAATATTAGAGATGCGTGTGTCGAACTTTACAAAATAACCTCCTTTTTATCTCATAATAAGTTATGTATTATTACATTATTTTATATCTTTCTGCATTTGTAATGAGAATAATTTTGCTCATTACTATCCAATTTATTAATATTAAGTTAGTTTAAATTTCAAAATATGTGTCGTGCAAAAATACAAATTTCAAACTTTAACCTCATCCATTAATAATATGGAGAATGGTATGCATTACCACTACTTTAAAGTGATGCGGAAAAATAAAACTGTTTATATGTTGATACAAATACGACATAAATATAAATAAAAAAACACAAATACTGTCCGTGAACAAAAGGTACTTTTCCAAAATTGCATGGAGTCTTGGACCAATAACTATCTTTTGGGCCAAGCCTATGAAAGCAAAACCAAATGTTATGTGTCCCTTTTACTTGGATTTGCATCCCATCCAAATTACAAGAATTTTAAAGATCTATACATTTTATCCATGCATCATACATAATACGGTTAAAAATAATTTGATATTTTTTATTTAAAATGAAACATAATTGGTACTTGACGAAAACTGACAGCTTAACATATAATGAACGGTTAAGATGTAGAGATCCAATAGGAGAAGATCTCTCCCCTTTTTAGTTTACGTAAATCACATGCCATCTCTCCCCTTCCGCAACTTAGAGCACGTGTGCAAATATGGTTGGATCACCGCCCGATTTCTCTCTGCCGTGACGGTGATATAAGCAACGCTGCCCGCTGCCCTCCGCGTCCACCGCTGAGCCTATCCATCTCTCTCTCTCTCTCTCTCTCTCTCTCTCCTCTCGGAGCTCTATATTTTCTCGGGAAAATGGTGAGCGTTTCATATACTTCGCTCTCTCTCTCTAGGGCTTCACTTGCTTGTATCATAATTTCAGTTATTTTCATGATCCTCTGTAGTATAATCTGTGAAATCTTGGTGTTCGATATTTTTGAATTTGATTTTTTTTGCTTGACTGTGAGAAATTCGTGAAATTGGCGGGTAATTAGAAGTTGATGGTCGAATCGCATCCCTTTTGATTACCCGATCACGATTGATTCGATGAGTTTCTACAGTTGCTGGTGCATTTTAATTTGGATTTTATATTTTTGCAATAAGTGCATGTTGTGTATTTGGACTTTCTGTTTTGCAATCACAAAAGTATGAATTTTTGGACGCTAAATATGATGGTATTTGAGCCTGAATTTTACGTTTGGCCTTGAACTGGGATGTGATTAATTTTAAATATGATTAACGTAGTGGCTAAAAATAGTTTAGAAATGTAAGACTTTATTTAGCATTTTGTTCCACATTTTCCCTTTTGTTAGTGGTAACGGTGGTTAAATTCGAGGACCACCGTTACCACTAACAAAATGGATACAAAATGCCAGTGATTTATAAATTGCTTGATTTGTTGATTAGTTTGGTATTAGCAATGCGTGTTTTGTTTTCGGATGTTTGGGATGTTGTATTGCTGTGTGTTTTCGATTGGTCTGTAAATTCGAGGGATGGATACAAAATGGTTACGCTTGGTGAAACTTTTGGAAATTGCTGCCGATGCTTGGTGGGTATTTGATGCATTTTGGTATCCATTGAATCTTTGTAGGCAAATGCAGCATCCGGGATGGCTGTGCATGACGAATGCAAGCTAAAGTTTCTGGAATTGAAGGCAAGAAGAACTTACCGGTTCATAGTTTACAAGATTGAGGAGAAGCAAAATGGGGTTATTGTGGAAAAGCTTGGTGAGCCAACTGACAGCTACGAGGATTTCTCTGCAAGCCTCCCTGCTAACGAGTGTCGATACGCTGTTTATGACTTTGATTACGTGACAGAGGAGAACTGCCAGAAGAGCCGGATTGTTTTCGTCGCTTGGTAAATACTAAATACTTAAAAGAGTTCAGAATTCTAGGCTTTTTAGACCTCATCGATTATATTCCAGATGTAAATATCATTTTAATGTTCCTTGGCTGTTGCACTCATTTAAGATTTATGCCTGAAGGTCCCCTGATACAGCGAAGGTGAGAAGCAAGATGATTTATGCGAGTTCGAAGGACAGGTTTAAGAGAGAGTTGGACGGAATTCAGGTAGAGTTGCAAGCTACTGATCCGACCGAAGTGGGTCTCGATGTTATTAGAAGCCGCGCTAATTGAATGTAAGGCATCAGCTGTCCAACAGGGGGGTCGTCTATACGATCTGGTTTTTCCGGCGACATGTTTATAGCCCTATGATCGTCAATTTGGTTTAGTATTGTACTTCGTCGATGACTCGACTTGTAATTGGTGGATTATTGGTACCTCTTGTGGATGGATATCACTTCTTGTCCTGCTTGCATCTTGCTGTTCTTTTTTTCCTCTTTTTGTTGCCAAACACTTTACA
This sequence comes from Malus domestica, assembly GCF_042453785.1. Lineage (NCBI taxonomy): Eukaryota > Viridiplantae > Streptophyta > Magnoliopsida > Rosales > Rosaceae > Malus > Malus domestica. The sequence goes on along the minus strand of NC_091667.1, from coordinate 27,266,882 downwards.
TATTGTTTTTTTTTGTGTGGGGGTGGGGGGGGGGGGGGGGGTGGGGTGGGTGGGAAGATACTTTACACATTGTGTGGAAGCCCTGGCCAACACTTTGAAATGTCTTTAATTGTGTCTAAGAAAGAGTCAACATAATGCTGACTAAAGCCAAAAGTGGGGGAAAGTGGGTGGGTTAGCTCAACTTGTGATAACTTCTCAGTGACTTGCCGGACTAGCATGTGACACTTTAACTTAAGTTTCTCTCCCAAAAGTGTTTCAAACTCGTTAATTTTAAACCTAACGAGGACCATTAACCTCCATTAGGGCATGTACTGTCTTGGACTGGACTACTTGCGGGAATAATGTTAGATTGTGTTGGCTTGGTGTAAGTCGGAAGGACATTGTTCTGTGTTTGCTGTAATGCCATGTCAAGAATGGCATGGTCTAAGCAGAACATTGTACTGTGTTTGGTGTATAGCCCAACTAAGAAGCTGGACTAACATTGTCATATGTTTGGTGTAATTCCGAACTAAAAAGCTGAACGATCAAAACGGCATTGTCCAGGGGTGTTTCAATTCCATTAGGCCTTGAACCATGGCAGTGTCCCGGGATGTTTCATTTCCATTAGGCCTTGAACCACGTAACCGAGAAGCTTGCATAATATTATTTGTCCACCATGTTATAAATGAATAAACTTTATTAATATTATAGCTTAAGTTCGTGACATGTCAATCTTGTTTGTCCGCACATATTATAACACAGATTAATAACACAAATGTGATAGTGACAGTCGCGCTAAAAAAAGTTCTCAAACCAGATATGGACTAAGCACCAAAGGAAATTCATATTCTTCGGTCAATTAAATATAGATAATGCTAAAGAACCATATTTAGATGCAGTCAAAATTTTCAATTAAAACTATGTTAAGACTTAAGACTATAGTTTCAATAGAAGAAAGCATCCTCAAACATTCTAAACTCTCCAATTTCAACTAGCAAAGATCGAACATTTCGTCAATGTACAAACCAATGAAACCACCATCCATGATGCACATAAGGGTCTTCTCATCGAGACAATTTTCCAGCAAAGTATAGAGAGAGCTTCTCTCTCAGGTGAAATGCCGTATCGTCAGCAGCAGATTCACAAATTTGTTGCAGGTAACCAGGTTCATGATGGCGGGACGATGGCATTTCATCTTGCACCTCATCCTCCATATCAATCACTATATTATGCAGTATACAGCAAACAAGAATAATCCTCGGCAGCTTGTTCTTATCCGGCTTCCACATTACGCCTTGAATTATCTTGCACATCTCTTTCAGCCTCACCAACGCCCTTTGCGCCACCATCTGTGTTGCAGAAATCCGCTTGTTGAACTCAGACTCATGCTCCCACAGCCCTCTTCCCTTGTAAGGAGTGAGAAGCCATGGCAAGAGAGGAAAACCCGAATCTCCTACTATGTATTCTCTCACTTCTGTTCCTTCTGAGAGCACCAACTTCTCCCCATTTAAACAATCTCCTTCTTCAGACATCTTGAAAAAACCTGAGCTTCGGAGGACAATGTCATCGCTCATACTTCCTGGCCATCCTGTAATTATGTTACGAAACCTCATGTCTGGATCAACGATTGCCTGCAAGATCATGCTGCAGTTTTTCTCACCATCGAGCCAGATATCATCTGATGAGTCGGTTGTAGGCAGAGTCATCATGATGTGCGTGATGTCAATTGCGCCGCAACAATTTGGAAGGCCGCGGATTTTCTCAAACTTGGACTTTACCTCCTCTATTTCACTCTGCTCTTTAGGCCAGGAAAGATGGTGCAGCCCTCTTTCTTCCATTACTTCCACAAAACGCCAGGTTATGTGCGAGACAGTTGACTGGTTCATCCCAAAGCACTCGCCAATGCTGCATAATGAATCACCGGAGCTAAGCCTCCTAAGAGCAATAGCAACTTGGTCATTTAGACACACAGGCTTGCCATTCGAGTAGCAGAAGGTTGAGGACCTGGCCATCATATCTTCCTTTACAAGTGAACAGATGTAGCTGAATGTCTTTCCCGAAAATTTGAAGAAAGATTCAAATTTCAATACACCTTTAGATTTCGATTGACCTAGAAAGTAGAAAACAAAATACAATCATTTATCATTGTGAATTTTAGAACCTTTATGTCATTGTCCATGGCAGAACCAGAAGATCAGAAAACCTATGCAAATAGGATAGAATTCATTTAACCGCAAGAGTTAGCGAAGTAGTATAGTCTGAATAATCATCAAATGCAAGCAAAGCCGAAAATATATTTGAACTCCTTAACCACTGGAGAGAACTATGCCGTCATAATTACTATATTTCCTTCAAAAGCTAGATCATAAGATAGAAGACATTTCACATACAAAAGCTGGAAAGTTAATCTTTCAGTGGTAGGTGTAAGGTATAATCAAATCGCCAAAATCTTATGCCTTTCGGTTGCACAACTAGTAGGTGGACCTATGTTTCTTAACGAGAAAGACTGCAGACACAAAAATCATGAATAAATGACAAAAATGTGCACACTTGTAGACTAGACACTAAACGGACACCAAAAAACAAAGTCAGATGACTTGCTTGTTTTTTTTTTACTTCTTACTTGATCCCAAACTTATTTAGTGATTATCGCCTAATGGAATGGCCTTTAACTCCTATAACATGTTCTTCTCAAAGCTATTTTTGTTTCATTTTTAATGTTTAGGCTACCTACTTTATCCAAATAAGCATACAGACGCTAGCATTTTGGACGACTGTTGCTCATCTTATGGTGAGCAAACAAGCTTTAGTTGTGTGGCTATGTACTTAATCTCTTCCACCTAATCAGACCAAGGTACCGTAGTGCTTCTCACAACGGATCCCCCTAAATGGTTGACATAGCAGAAAAGAAGAAACATATGCTCATCACGAAAGCTATCTCTTATGAAATTGGAAAGACTTCATTAAGAAGTCTGCATTTTTTATTTCATGAGGAAAGCACATAGATGTCTGCACTTTTAAGGACATCGGTTTGTATAGTTTTTTAACAAAGAAATCAAAACAATCAAAAGCTACTACGAGTTGACAGAACTTGAAACTAATAGATTAACCTCTATAGTCTAAGGAGCCCAATTTCTATCAGCATATCATCAGAAAAGATGCTCTTCAACTAAGCTATGAAATTTGCGAACCTAATCATGTCATCTGAGGCCACTACACAACCAAAACAAAACACTAGGTGCCTGATTGTTCTTCGTCTGCTATTGTTTACTCAGCCATTACGCCTACAAGTGTTTTTCGGATCAGTCCACTCACTTTGTTTCAATTTTTTTACAGTACTGGTTTAGGTCAGTAGAGGTCGCACTTGGTGCGATGGCAAGTGCCTTCGCCCATGAGCGGTAGGTCTCGGGTTCAAGACTTGGGAGCAGCCTCTCCATAAATGGGGGTAAGGCTAGCCGACATTCACCTCTCCCAGACCCTGCGTAAAGCGGGAGCCTTGTGCACTGGGTACGACCTTTTTACTGGTTTAGGTCAGTCCAAAAGGAAAAATGTACTCTGAAGAGAATTATTATGCTAACCACAAAAGTTCCAATAAGATTTAGGATCAAGAAATCAGTACAGATACTTTACCAATCATAGTGACCCCCCCCCCATCCAAACATATTCGAGTATTGTTCTTAGGCAGTAGCACGACACTGGAATATCTAACACCAAGAGACCCCGACATTGACCTCTCCCAGACCCTGCGTAAAGCGGGAGCCTTATGCACTGGGTACGACTAAATGTTTTGTAACTAAATAAGGAGCGGTCGAGATACAAGCAGGTTATTCTGAATCTAATCTGAAGATCAGGTATGCTCACAATGAGGAACTGAGTTTAATGCACAAGAAAATGAAGAACATTCATAATACAATACCACATTCTAGTAACTGAGAACTAGATGCAGCCTGTTTTAAACATTCAACACATGCTTAGAACAAACTGCTATCATTAACACTAACAGGATTGTCTAAGAGAAGCATTAAAATAAGAAATCAACAAATGACCAATAACTTATCTATCAACGAGAATTACAAATAAGGAAATCGTTGACTAAGTTATTTATTGGCATCATAAATTTAATGGAAGGAAGAGGTCACACTTGGTGCGATGGCAAGTGCCTTCGCCCATGAGCGGTAGGTCTCGGGTTCGAGACTTGGGAGCAGCCTCTCCATAAATGGGGGTAAGGCTAGCCGACATTCACCTCTCCCAGACCCTGCGTAAAGCGGGAGCCTTGTGCACTTGGTACGACCCATAAATTTAATGGAAGGAATAATGCATAAAACCTAAAACAATGTCCTCAGTAATCATCAAACTAGGAATACTATGCTGTGAGAAACATCAACGAGTACACAAAACAAAAGCTCGATAACACAAATCAACAGAAGCTAAGAACTGTAAGACTGTAAGATATACCACCAGAAATCCACTTGCAGATATGAATCACTAGTCACAACACACATGTCCAATTTCTGAAAACTGCATTGAACCCAAGTCCTAATACTTCATCCAAAATACAAATAAATCATAAGAAATGCTCTCATAAACAACAAACCTATATATCCAAACCAATTATAAATGAATATATTTAAAGACAACCCATTAAAACAAATTAACCAACAAAACAACCAAAGTAGAAAGATATGCGAAAACACAGAAGCAGCAGCAGAAGAATATTTGTACCAGTAATTCTCTGAGAGAAGCCGTCCCACCAACATTCCAGGGGCTGGAATTCTGAAGCAGCTACCACATTCTGGTCAACCTTCTTCTTCTTCCTGGACCCTCTGATGGGTCCCATTTCAAAAACTCAAAAGCAACACCAACAAACTCCAAAGTGTTTGTCAGCCAAGAAAATCAAAGAATTAAGAATCCCACACAATTCAGAGAAAACCCATCAGCCAGAAACCTCAAATTTGAAGCCTGCGAGAGAAACAGAGATGATGAACAGAAAGAACATGATGTTTGTGTATGGGAGAAGATGGTTTGGCTTAAAGGGATGAAAGTTTGTAGCTTTGTGTATAAATACATGTGATATTTGCGGTATTAATGGTGTTAATTTTTTTTTTTATATTTAATTTTGTTGGATTTCAAAGCATGCAGTGAGAATATATATAAGTTGAAGAAAAATACGTGAAGGAGAAGGTTGGAGATTGCAAGTGACGCGGTTTGGTAGCGAGCATACAATGCAGCAAAGACAATGAATATATATTTACGTTTCTGGACATGAGATGAAAGACTTCCGACTCCCTCCTTTTTTCGCTCTCTGTGTGTCTATGTATTATATCTTTTTTCTTTGGGTAAATCGTCAAATGGTTCATGAAATTTGCATAACTCATCACTTTGGTCCCTGAGATTCTAAATCGATAAAAGTGGTCCCTGAGGTTGTCCACCATCCATCATTTTGATCATTCCGTTAAAAATTCCGTTAAGTGTCCTGGAGCTCTTGGCCGAAAGTTTGGGCAATTTTCAAAATTTCGTAATTCAATCGTTTCTTAACCAAATTCGACCCATAATATATCAAAATGAAGATAGGAAAGTGTAGAATAAGATTATAACTATTTCGAAGCCCAATGGTTGCTGGCGATTACCGGAAAATAGCCTCAAAGTTGACTGGTCCTAGTGAAAACTTGAAAACTCGCCGGAAACTGTGTAAACTTTAAACGTTCATAACTTCTTCAACACTCAACGAAATCAAGTGATTCAAAAACAAAAATCATACTTTTCGACGAGACAAAGAGAATGGTACCTCTTTTTTTTTTTTTTTTATGGCTAAATCGCCATGGTTTGACCGGAAAATGGCTCGAAAGTGGTTGTCTTGGTATCGAGTTAGCCACTTTCGAGCCATTTTCCGGCCAAACCACGGCGAGTTAGCCGCTAAAAAGATACCATTCTCTTCATCTAGTCGAGAAGTATGATTTTCATTTTTGAATCACTTGATTTCGTTGAGTATTAAAGAAGTTATGAACGTTTAAAGTTTACGCAGTTTCCGGCGAGTTTTCAAGTTTTCACTCGGACCAGTCAACTTTGAAGCTATTTTCCGGCCATCTCCGGCAACCATTGGGCTTTGAAATAGGTATAATCTTATTCTACACTTTCGTATCTTCATTTTGATATATTATGGGTCGAATTTGGTTAAGAAACGATTGAGTTACGAAGCTTTGAAAATTGCCCAAACTTCCGGCCAAGAGCTCCGGAACACTTAACGAAGTTTTTAACGGAATGACCAAAATGATGGATGGTGGACAATCTTAGGGACCACTTTTATCGATTTGGAATCTCAGGGACCAAAGTGATGAATTATGCAAATCTGATGGACCATTTTGACGATTTACCCTTTTCCTTTTCACCAACAGAACATGAAGAAAAAAAATGGTTGAAAGAAGCTTTTGCAATTATGAAAATTTTGGTGTATGGAAAATATTTAATTATTATATTTTCAAAAGGAAATTATAATGACGAATTTCAATTTGTTACCTTAAACAAACATCTAAAAGAGATTTCGCCTTCGGTTTTTCCGCATACGAAACGTGTCACTTGACTCTAGGTTAATTCAAAAAAGTTACATGCGTAGTGCACGTGACTTCTTTTCAAGGGAATCAACTGGTTTTAATGTCTTGATAACACGCGGCGTGCATGCCTCACTTAAAATGAATCAAAATTCATGTAATGGTTCAGACAATTTCTTTTCTTTTTGGTTAACCAAACGATATTGGATGAGGGAGAATCGAAGTTGGGACCTCAGGTGCAGAATGATGATCTTAAGCAGCTAAGTGACAACCCCTTTCACCAACAAAATAAGAAGAAGAAGAAGAAAATTAACGAGGTTAAAAGAAGATTTTGCAATATAGTTATGATAATTTTGGGTATGGAAAATCTTAATTATTAGATTTTCAAAAGAAAAACTATAGAGACGAATTTCAATTTGTTACCTTAAAGAAAAATTTGAGTGGGAGTTCACCTCGGTTTTTCCGTCTTCAAAACGTGTCATCTGATGCTAGGTCCATTCAAAAAGTTACTGGTGCAATGCAAATGAATTCTTATTCTTTTAATGTCTCAGTAACACGTAGTGCACATGCCTTGTTTAAAACGCATAAATTTTTTTTGTAGAAGTTCAAGCGGTTGAGATATTAGAAGAAGGAAAATTGAACTTGGTTATGTTCTTGACCAACTAGGCAGCAAAATTCTTTGCCAAGCTGTTTCTTTCACCAACAAAATAGCATAGAGAAGTAGAAAAGGAGGTTAATTTTTTTCAACTATGATAATTTTGGTGTTTGGAAAATCTTAATTATTAGTTTTTTTTTTTTAAAAGGAATTTCAAACACAAATTTCAACCTATTACCTTAAAGAAAAGTTTAGAAGAGATCCCGCCTCGATTTTTCAGTCTTTAAAACGTGTCTCCTGACATTAGGTTTGTACAAAAATTACATGTGCAATGCAAGTGACTTCTTTTTGAGGGAATGGGCTGATTTAATATCTTAATAAAAAGTGATGTGCATACCTCACTTAAAATAAAAATCAATCTCGAAACCTTGAATTCAAGGTGGATACTCTTAATCACTGAAGCAAAAATCCCCTTGCCAAGAGGCTTCTTTCTACATACAACCTTCTATTTTAACACCCTACCAATTGAGAATTTACATATTTTATATCATAAATAAAACAATTGTACATATATTAATAAATATACTCATACTGATTTTATTATGCCTCAGGCTTATGGTTGAGCCTCTTATTGCATAGTCCACTTTTCTTTTTAAGAAAGCAAAGAGGCGAGCTTTAAGACGTTCTTTAATCCTTGATGTACTTTCGGGTTGGACTCCAGCCCTAACCAAATTAGATTCATTGTATTTTAGTTACTAGCTTTTAAAATAGTGGAAGAAAAAAATTGCATCCTGCAATATGCAGTTCCAAGCCTTGTCTCATTTTAAATATTTTGAATACAAAATCTCGAATGCATGAGTGAATAATAATTAGAGAAAAGCGTTTGACCTTGTTCAAGACCTCATATGCATGAGAGAGATCCAAATACGAGACCTCTTAATATATGAGTAAAAATGCTCTTAAAGCCAACCCATAATAAGTTTTTACTATTATTTGAGCTAAACACCTTCTCATTTACGATGTACACAATAACAAAGTTTATGCTATATCTGAATGATTTATTTGTCAATTAAAACACTCAAACCCCTATTAATACATACTTCATCATAATATATTTTGCGTAATTAACCAAATTATATCCATCATTTTATGTAATAAATTTTGATCATATACATAAATTCCAAGTTGTGACAAAGATGATTCAAACTAGACATGTAAAGGAGACAATCATCACGAAAAACGTGATGTACTATCAAAACATCTGGCCGTAATAAGACTTGGTTGTTGAACGAGCAGTTGCCTACTTATCATGTTTTGTTTTGTTTAATTTCATGCTAAAAGTTAATTACTTTTAAAACAAGAAACAGGAAATATACAACACGTTGTTAAAAATTAATTTACAATGTCGAGTTTGTTTGAGAAGAAAAGTATGCGCATTGTAGACGGCTTCATTTGAAGGGTATTTTTGACTCATTTATATCTTTAAAATACACATGTCTTACTTCAAACAAATTTTTAATTTGTTACTTATGACAGGTGCTGATAGATTTTTCAATATTCGAATGTGTCAACCTAACACTAATCATTTTCAAACTTCTATCCAAAAATAATATGTGCACTGCACGTGATCCCTTTTCACCGTTACTTTTGGTCTCTTAATGTCTTCAATAACACGTATTACACATGCCTCATTAAAACTGAATCAAAACTCGTGTTTAAGTTCAGAAGGTCTTTCTATTATTTATTTCGCTATCAATAGAAATCTTCTACTTTACACACTACCAATTGAGATTCACTCAGGGAATTGGTGTACGCATACCTTTTATTTTCTTCTAGGCAAATGATTTTTATCATTTGAATCGAACATAACAAAGAAAAATTAAGGGACATAAGGGGCATAAATAATAAGGACGTGCATAAGAAAAAAAATGTATCATGAATTGTTATATGTTCTTTAAGTATGGTCATTCAACCATTTAGTGACTACAAAGTGAAATAGCGGTAGCCAGTTATATGTCGTACTTGTCAAAGTAAATGGAACATACCCAACTCGCACGTTGTTCTTTTTTCGTTTGTCCCCCGCTTGGAGTGATACTTTTGAACCAAACCCGACGCTTTCTCCACCTCATTTCAATTACTTTCGAACACAAGATGGAGCTAGCATTGCACTGAAGTAAAAGACACGTTTGGTGGACAGGATTGGATCGGCCGTCGTATTTCAAACAAGTTAGGTTAGGATTGGAGTGGACACGATGTCGAGTATTGCCTAGTGTTTAGTTTTCAAGACTTAGGATTCAAACACAAGACCTCGAATGCATGGATCAATATACTCATTATCACTTAACCGTTTGAACTACAAACCCTTTGTCACCTCGTCTTACATTTAGTTTTAACAAGAAACACAATGTGCTTTGACATGGAGAGGTCAAGCAAGTAACATAATCTGCCTTATCAATAAGAAAGAAATATCTCAGTTTTACAAATCTTTGCCTCAAACTAAGCTAAATGGAGAAAACAAAATTTCCCAAAATTGGACTCACTAACAACTTGTGGCTTTTCAACAACCTACTCGAAAAGAGTACCATATATATTTATCCTAAACGTAATTAATAGGAAAAACTTGGGATACTGCCTGCAGGTGACATGCTTAACTTGCACTGGTTTGCTTCTTTGGACAAGCTGAAGAAATATGTCCCTTCTCACCGCATTCATAGCACGTCCTCCTCTTAATCTTACCAATGCTCGCACTCAACCCACTAGTATCAGCTCCGGTGCCTGTAGTTGTATCATCTGGTGGCAAATTGGTGCTGCTTGTTGTAGCAACTGGTATCCAAGTGGTGCTTGTAGTTGTAGCTACTGGTATTGGACTGGTACTTGTAACTGTAGCTACTGGAATTGAATGGGTACTTGAAGGTGTAGTACCAGCCTTTGGACAAGCTGAAGAAAGATGACCCTTTTCACCACACTCAAAGCACGTCCTCCTCTTAATCTTACCACTGATGTCACTCAACCCACCATTATCAGCTCCTGTAGCTGTAGCAACTGGTGTCGGATCGGTACTTGTGGTTTTAGCTACTGGTGTTGAATGGGTATTAAAAGCTGTAGTTGCAGACTTTGGACAAGCTGAAGAAAGATGACCCTTCTCACCACACTCATAGCACGTCCTCCTCTTAATCTTACCACTGGTGGCACTCAACCCACCATTATCAGCTCCTTTACCTGACTCTGTAGCAACTGGTGTCGGATCAGTACTGGTAGTTGTAGCTAGTGGTATTGAATGGGTACTTAATATTGTAGTTGCAGACTTTGAACAAGCCGAAGAAAGATGGCCCTTCTCACCACACTCATAGCACGTCCTCCTCTTAATCTTACTGGCACTCAACCCACCGTCATCAGCCTCTGTACCTAAAGGAGTATTTAAGGGTATGGAATCAGTAGTCATAGCTGAAGCTACAGATGTTGAATGGGTACTTGGTGTTGTAAGTGCAGGAGTTGAAGGAGTCCCTGCTTTTTTCAGAGGAACTGCACAGCTTATCTTGACAGGTCTTCCACATACAACCTTCTGATCTAGCTTCAATGCCATCGTCACCGAGAGACTATCAGAGAAATTTACATGAGCATAACCTCGAAATTCCCCTGTTTCCTTATCCATACCAAAATGTATAGATGATATCTTGCAATCTGAGAAAAGTTTCTTTAGATCATCCTCAGTAATATCCCATGACAAATTTCCAACATAGATTCTATTGTATCCCTCCACAATTTGGGGGGCAAAATCAGATACTTTATTTGGTTTATTGGGTCGAGTTGCCTTGTATGGCTGGATTTTCAGAAACAGTCCACCCCTGAGGTAATAAGAAGTTTCGTTAGAATCATGTGATACCTGGAAAACTACCTTACAACAGCAAGTTAAGAAACTACAGAGAACATTGTCCAAACTCACATTTCAGCTCCATCAAGAGCCAAAGCACGCTTAGCTGCTGCTTCTGTCTGTAAAAACATAAGCATGTTAAGATGAGACTACGATAAACAATCTTGTATATAGCATGACCTAAGATTTGGAAAGTATTCAGACTCTCAACATCCTCCTCATTTTGATTTCTAGCAATTTTTCAAAGTCGGTCTATCTTTAAAGGAATATATTCATATTTAATGATGAATAACACTAATCATCGAAAAACAAAAGAATAGCATAAATTAATCAGAGCTTGTGTGATATTGTTTATTCCTACCACAGATTAAGTCACTAACTTCCACCATGCTGGAGGTCTTATAAAATTGAAGCTAGGCAGATCAGCTACCAAGCGGGGTATATTTTGATTAACCTTTATGCCAATCATGGTTGAGCAATTAACCTATTGTGATTAACCGATGAACTCTTGCAAGGTATACATATAACTTCTTGAGGTAGACTAAGGCACATCAACTAGCGAAAGCAGAAGTTTAAGGGAGACATAATTTTAAAATTCAATACCGACAATCTGAATACTCGCATATCTCAAGTCCAAACTGGAGAAACCAGGAAGCAAACTATAACTTCCAAGATATATTAAAAAACATGCTGACCAGTGATATTTTAACATCCATTTATTGATACACAATAGTGACATTACGAAGTAAACTTTTCTAGTGGTGGGAAATCTTTGATTCATCAGGTTGTGAAGAGACTATCATTTCCAAATTACATTAGCAAGGACTGAAACACACAACTTTCTAATATAAAGTTCGAATGCAGATTTTAATTCACAATTTCTTACCTTAAAGCTAATAATAGCAATTCCTCTAAACTTCCCGCTGTCGGGAAACCTCAGACAATCAACTTCAGTTATCGTACCGCAGCTTTCAAAGTAACTTCGAATATCATCCTCGGTCGAGTAATAAGGAATGCCTCCCACATAAACTTTTGTCGGAACATCCCCACTCGCTTGCCTAAACGAAACGAAACAACAAACAGAATGAGGCAAAAACTACCGAAAATTTCACACAGATAGCAGACACCTTCAATCCACATTTCCTCCCATAATACACTATCAGTCAGACTCCTACTCAAAATCAGATATGCAAATATTCAAATTGAGCAAAGGGGTTCAGTCAAAAATCACCTATCAATGTTTATATCTGTTTCCTGGACAACTTGCTCTCCATTCCCAACCTCACCACCCTTCTTCTCTTCCTCGGTTTTCGCCCCAGTCTTTCTCTTCTTCTTCTTCGTTTTACTCTTCTTCTTTGGCTTCTTACTCTCCTTCTTCACAACCCCATTTTCCTCTGCACTCAAATCTCCATCCTTTTCCTCCTCATCGTCTCTCTTCCTCTTCTTCTCCTCCTCCTTCTTCTTCTCAACCCCTAAACCCTCTGAACCCACATCCATCTTCCCTTCCTCCCCCTTGTTTCCCCCCAAACTACCACCACTGTCATTCACACTGACCACCTCTGGACCTCGCAAGGACAGGATCTTTCTGCGTTTTTCCCGCTTGGACAATCTGGGTTTCTGGGTTGCGGAGTCCAGAAGCACTTTCAGCGACCGGGGGGTCGATTTCGGGTCCGGATTTTCCGACCCATCATTTGTCGGGTCGGTTTTAGGCTTCGCTACAGTTTCAACTAACGATTGAGCTAGTTTTTCTCTTAGCTTTTGCTTCAGCTTTCTGTTAGACAAAACCATCTCTGCAACTCCTTCGAAAGTAATGGCTTTCACCGACTCTGAGGAGGAAGAAAGCGAAGAGGGGCCAAGCCGCCAAAAGCCTAGAGGCGTTGGCCTGAGGTTTCCGTTTGTATTGAAAACGGAGGTAAACGTGGTCCATAGGTACGACGTCGTATTGAAGGTTAAAAGTAGTGATTTGGGCTTAAGCTTCAGATTTTGGGCCGGCTGATATGAGGCTTATGTTGTGTTTGGGCTTATGAAGGATTTTTGTAAGGAATTAACTTGGCTGCTAAACAATTCAATAATCACTCCTGCTTACATCCAATCCCTAATTAAATTTTGGACATGTGTCTACACGGGATTGGATGTAAGCAAGAGTGGCTGCTGAAAATTCAGCAGTCAAGTCTTGTTCTTTTTGTAATCATAAAATAAAAATTAATTTGGACGCAGTCCCCTATCCACTAATATTCTTAGACTGAAATCTCATTAGTTTTCAAGTTTTGATTGAAGACTTTGATATTAATGTATTTCCATATCGGTTAATACATTTTTAATTTAAAATTGAAATTTGTAGTTCTTTATATTAATGAGATTTTAAATAAAACTAATATTTGTGGTATTGAAAATACTAAAAGATAAATTATATTCACCACCTCATGGAAGAAAATTCAAAATCAATAGAAAATCATGTTTTTCCATAAAAATTATACACTATTGCAGTCTAGATTAGGTTAGGGATGTGTTTGTGTAAATCCTACATATTGGGTAATGATTTTACCTTCCCTACTACTATAAATAAAGGCACAACATGGTGAAATAATACACACCCCCAGTATTACAACAAACTCTCTCTCATTGCCGGCACATCTCTTTCACTCATGCTCTATGATTTATCAATTAAATAGGCCCTACAACACGTGTATGATATATATTCAGCTTGTATATGCACATGATTTCCAGCTTACACGTGTATCATATATACTCAACTTATCTATGGACATGACATTCAGCTTACACGTGCATGATATATACTCAGCTTGCTTACAGACATGATATCCAGCTTATCGTGTATGATATATACTCAACTTGTCTATAGACATGACACTTAGCTTACGCGTGTATGATAGATGCTATGCTTGTCTACGAACATGGCATCCAACTTATACGATATACTCAGCTTATCATTACTTTGAGACTACTTAGTAATGACATGATTACATTATCCAACTTACATTTACACTAGCTACGACTAGAGTATAAGATTGGAATCTGTTGTAATTGGCATATTCGACGTTGAGGCCTCATCCCAAAGTTCTGCACATTCTTACCAGGCATGTTATCTACTCAACTTTACTAGAAGAACTCATATTTTGGCAAATATGCTCTGAACATATTATTATGCATGTAATAGAGGGCTGCAACCTATTAAGTGTGGCCCTTTGGAGATGTGTTGAAAATTGGGCTTATTCTTATTTTTGGGGAAAGTTTTGTCAAATTTTCGGTAGATTTATTAGTCGATAATTTTAGTTATATTTTCATGTATATTACGACTACATCATTCATTCGGGCCAGCATGTTTTGGTTTTGGTGCTACTAAATATCGGGATCGAGGTGTGTCAACCTGAACCACCAATTGTTTTCAATAGTTAAGATTTTCCAGACCAATTTGGTGAAGAAAGCCAAACTAAAGTGCTCATCTTTTCTAATCCCTGAACCCCCCAATATTTAGGCATACAAACATCATTCCAGGCAACTGGAGAAAAGTTTGAATTTTTTTTTTGAACAATCGATATTATCTACACTAAGGAAAAGGGGTTGGCTAAGCTTCATGATGAGCTAGCAATACTGTGGTTCAAATTCGCCTTTGGCGAGAATCGAACCTAAGACATCTCACTTACCAATGAAGAGGAATACCACCAGACCATACTACCGTAGTATTAAGTGGCAAAAGTTTGAAATTTTTACTCCAAAGAAATTTCCTACTCTCTTTATTTATCTAGGAGGATCCTCGCCGGATCCTCCAATCACATCTGTTCATCGTATATTGTACAGTCAGAAATCATTGTAAATTTTTTTTATTTAAAATTGAATATAAACAGTACCTGACAAAAATTGACTGCATGATGTACGATGAACATATATAATTAAAGGATCCTCGGGATTCTCACAAAGAGGATTCGGCGAGGATCCTCTCTTTATTTATAGCAGCTGTAATCTTAAGAGGACATTTAAGGCTAGCCATGGTTTGATTAGGCCTGCTAGGCAAGATTTGATGATAGCAAGCGTTCCAGCTCTACATAGAGTGTTAGCCTAACCAACAATATGAAGATTTTGTGATCCCACGAAAGCTTGAGATCATGGTATAAAGCCCAAATGTCACTTGAATTATCTATATCCATAGACCCAACAATTATCCTAGTTGAATGATCGTGTTCTATGTTGGGGGAAGAAGATGAACGATTAGGGTTTATGGGGTGTGTCTTCTTTCGTCTTTTCACACAATTAAAAGTTAAAATAATTTATAAGTGGTGTAGTGAACTTAGATAAAATATGGTGTTTAAATAAATAAAAAACTATTTTCTTTTATACTCATATTGAAAATGCATGCTTAACGTTTTGGTTATTTGTTGATTGATCAACATATCTACACATGCGTACGTATAGTTAATGGGAACATTTTCGTTGCAGCTATGTTTTTCTTTTATTTGTTTAATTTCTTCAAGTAATGTGCCAAATTTAGGTCATGGTTTCGCTTGAATTTATGGGAAATATATATCTATAAAACTGAATTCAAAGAAGAGATTTGATAATTAATTGTAAATGTAACATAGTGTGGAGTCACTCAACTGCATCCGCAGGTTAGCTTATTCAACTTTTTTGGCTTAATTAATTGTAAAGATAATATAGTTGTAAACCTTAGACTCCAATCAGGTCAGGTGTGAGATTTACTTCATGTGTAACACTGCTAAATATATTGCTAACTGTTAAGAAAACGGACTACAAATCTGGAAAGTAAAAAGCCTTCCAGATAAGTTTTAATGGTCAACTCTCAACTTATTATTGTTAAGGCTTTTTAGCTAAAATGGTCCATGAGATTTGCATAACACATCACTTTGGTCCATGAGATTGAAAATCAATTGAAATGGTCCATGAAATTGTCTACATCCATTATTTTGGTCATTCCGTTAAAAACTCTGTTAAATATCCTGGAGCTCTTGGCCGAAAATTTGGGTAATTTTCAAATCTTTGTAACTCAATCGTTTCTTAACTAAATTTAGCCCATATTATATCAAAATGAAGATAGGAAAGTTTAGAACAAGATTATATCTATTTGGAAGCCCAATGGTTGCCAGAGATGGTCGAAAAATAGCCTGAAATGTGACTGGTCCGCGGGAAAACTGGAAAACTCGCTGGAAACTGGGTAAACTTTAAACGTTCATAACTTCTTCAATACTCAACGAAATCGAGTAATTCAAAAACAAAAATCATACTTCTAAATGAGACGAAGATAATGGTACCTTTATTGATGGTTAATTCACTGTGGTTTGGCCAAAAAAGGGCTCAAAAGTGGCTAACTCAAGACCAAGACAGCCATTTTCTGGCCAAAACACAACGATTTAGCCATCCATAAAGGTATCATTCTCTTTATCTCGTCGAGAAGTATGATTTTTGTTTTGAATCACTCGATTTCATTGAGTATTGAAGAAGTTATAAACGTTTAAAGTTTACCCAGTTTCCGGCGAGTTTTCCCGTTTTCCCGCAGAACAATCACTTTTCAGGCTATTTTCGGCCATCTTCGCCAACAATTAGCCTTCCAAATAGGTATAATCTTGTTCTACACGTTCCAATCTTCATTTTGATATATTATGCGTCGAATTTGGTTAAGAAACAATTGAGTTATGAAGCTTTGAAAATTGTCCAAACTTTCGGCCAAGAGCTCCGAGACACTTAACGGAGTTTTTAACGAAATGATCAAAATAATAGATGGTGGACAATATCAGAGACCATTTCTATTGATTTTCAATCTTAGAGACCAAAATGATGTGTTATGCAAATCACAGGGACCATTTTGGCTAAAAAACCTATTGTTAATTGATTTTGAGTTGGAAGTTTGCATTCTAACATAGCATTAAAAGAGATTATGAATGCATGCGCTCTCAAATCACCCAACACCATGTATTAGGGTTAAACAATGTCATATGTGAGAGTGCGTGTTGAGAGTATATGATGTTAAGTTTTTGAAAACCATTTAAAAAAAAAAAAAAAAAACCTTAATATTGAAGGTTATGATTTTTCCAACTAAACTTATTGTTAAAACCCAAATCTATCTATATTTTCAAGTCTTCCTTATCCTTACAAATAAATTTTTAATATAACTATAGTGATCAATATCATGGATCTGGTCCTAATATTTAAATGCAAATTTTCTAATAATTGGACTGAAAACGATACAGAAGGACCCCCCCTAACAACAACCTAGACATCAAGGAACATGCAACTCTTTTAAGTACAAGAATTAACAAGTACGATTGTAGTACAATTTCTAGTCATTTTTTGGTGGACATAGTCATAGATCCTCGGGATTAATAGATCCGGATTATTAAAATTTGATTCAACAGTTACAATTATTATAACTTTTAAGGAGTCCTCCTGTTTGTAGCCGTTGGATCAAATTTCAATGGTCCGGATCTATTGATCCCTAGGCTCAGATCCAGAGAGGATCAGTATCCATTTTTGGTCTCTGCTAAAACTAGTCAAATTTAAATATGGTGATAGAAAAAGCAGATGATTTGTTTGGAAAATTACCAAATGAGATCATTTGCAAAATCATTTCTTTTCTCTCTTTAGAATCTTCATTAGAAACCCACTTAATTTTAATTGAACTAAGGTGTCTTGTTCAAATGATTTAAAGCGTGTGCATACAATAAATATGAGTTAGATTAGTCGGTCAAGACGATGTATGTCATTTCATATCAAATTTGAAACCCCAAGAGACCTCAGCTGAATAATTGTATCCCATATTTCCCCACTTAATCTTAATCAATCATGTACTAATCATTGTTGGGAAGCGGGCCAATAAACCAAATGGTGAGTCCATGACCAACGGACCAACAGAATGCCCAAACGACAGTGCAAGGATCAGGAATGCACGAACTCCCAAATGTTGAAGAAATTTTTTCCAAGTGCTAGATATTCAAAGGAGGTGGATTGTCTGCCCTCCTATTTTCATATTTTTTCCATTCTCTTTTATTTTGTGTTGTTACGGTTAAAACATGTCAACATTTTATATTTCTATCACTGTTTGTTTTATTATTTTTATAAAAATAATCAATATAAAATGTTGACGTGATTTAATCGTGACCACACAAACAGAAGGGGATGAAAAAAGTATGAAAATGGGAGGGCGGACAATCCACCTCCATATTCAAAATCAAAAGGGTATCTCACATGTTATAAAAGTGGAGGAATCTACTTGTATTCTTCCATCGGCCTGAATTCACGAGTTGCCTTGTTTATTGGAGCTGCATATCAATTAGAGTCAGCTCAAAATTAAAGAACGATCGTTTTTAGCAGTCTAATATAACCATTTTGCACTCTTTCTTTCTTTATTTTCTTTGTTGAGGAACATATATAAGTATATGTTTTAATAAATATATACTAACATTTGCCTACACATTTTATGTGTATGAACACATTTTTTTAGAAAATGAGAAGGACAGAGGGAGAGAGAGAAAGTGGGGTGATTTTTTTTTAATTTTAAATATTAGAGATATTTTAACATCATATGTAGGTGAGAGGCTTCAATAAAAAACAATAAAATTTGAACCTGTGAAATTACATTATTACCCATCATTTTTTTTGTGTGTAATAGAATACTAAGTTGTCTTTTCATCATCTTTCAATTGACAAAAGGATTTCATTAATTAATAAAATAGAATAAATATATAAACAAATGGACCTATTCATCTATCTACATGTTTCAACGATAATCATTTTAGAGTGCCGTTATTCTCTTAAAACTTCTTATCACGGCACTTATTTGCATCTTTTGACAAATCTATAAAAAGTTTCTATGACTTCAGTAACACGTTCTTGCGGTTTTGGCCAAGAGAAAATACATGCGTAACGCGTTATTGTTTATTAAGATAAACACTCATACGACAGCTAATGCAGGTAAGCCATCTTCTTTGTTTATTGACGTAGTTTAGTAGAAACTTGGGTCATAGGTTTCGTGGCGGTTTGTATATATACTTTGATATTCAACTTTTACACAATATTATTGTAAAGATATATTCGTTAATGTCGCACTCTCACTGTTGTCATTCAAATGATACTGTAAGCATGTGTGTGGCAAAATAGACTTTTTAGAACTTACAAGGTCCAACTTTCTTCTCATTTCTACTCAAAATTATAATTCTACAATTTTATGATGAAATTTCTCCAGATGTTCGAAACCATAACAAATCGTTCTTAACAACGGCAAGGTAGCACTGTCCTGAATTGAAATCTTAAACAGACTATCAAAACAAAACTGTCTTTTATGGGATGCTTTTATATGTAATTTGACCTAAGAAAACAGTTAGTTAGTTACCTAGTACGAAGTCTACAAACTGTTAGGTGTACACATAGCTATCTTGTTTGATGGGATGCTTGTGTAGGTTGCTTTGCTCAATCGAGTATTACTAAAACCTCAAACAAATTGATGAACTCTTACAAAACCTCAATCGAACTGTTAGTTGTGCCGGACATGTCTATATCATTAACGAGGTCCATAAATCTTATACTCCAATTGAGTTTGAAATTTCGAATCTGGTTATTTTAATCCTCGTTTTTAAAGCTTTAGAAAACCAATTCAAGAACATTACCCTATAAGCTTTTTGTTTTATTTTAATGAAAAAAAACTATATCTAACATGTAAGAGTCAGCTAGTTGTGACTTAGCCGAACTCCCCCTCTCATAGTGTAAAAATATCGATGTAGTAAAAAAAAGAGTCGGCAAGTTAAGGCTAACAAAATGTGCCTTGGGTCTCACTTTGAAAAAAAATATATATATCCTAAATTTTTATAAATCTAATATGATGTGCGTCAAATTCATGCTGTTGTGGAGACAATTGGCAAATTAAATTAAAAAACTTTCTGTTATATATATAATTATATATTAAGGTGCTAATGTAGGAATGACTTTCATTGCATTTTCGTATTGCATTTAAATGGCTCTGATCTACGTAGATGGCTACGCCATGACTAGGAATGCCCCATAAGATTTAATTATGAGCTTACCAACTAATGTATACATATTGTTAATTAAAATCAGAATCTATATATGCTTTTAATTTCTTGCTACCCAATGAATATTTAGTATTATTCTATCTGATAAATAAGTCTAGTCAGAATCTATTTCCTTCTTCATGGCATCAATATTATAAAGCGATCTTGTTGTCATCTTTTCTAGGCTTGTAGTAAACTTAGTCGAATAGCTAGAGGTATGGAGAAGGAAATAGCAGATGATTTGTTTGGCAAATTACCAAATGAAATCATTTGCAGAATTATTTCTTTTCTCCCTTCAGAATCTGCATTAGAAACCAGTTTAATCTCAAGTAGGTGGAGAGGCCTGTGGAATACAACTTTAGCGAAGCAGATCACTACAGATGATGATGCAGCTGATGCAGTTTCTGAATTTGTCTCTCACTTTAACCAGCTTGATCCCTTAGGGCATCCCAGAAAGCTGCAACTGCACTTTGGCAAACTTGGCGATCTCCTTTTGGCTACAGTTGCACCCAACAATAAACTCCGTCTGGAGTGTTCGACAGAGAATCGGGAAAATCCAAGGCATTTTGGTTGGCACTTGAAGCTGAATCACCAAAGGGACCAAACCCTAATTTCTCACCAGCCTTCTCCCTCTACTTTCTTTGTCAAAATTCTTTACCTAAAATCAGTGAGCTCTTTTGGCAATGAAGCAGTTTCTTCTATGATTCCAAGTTTCGAATATCTTGAAAAATTGAAGATCATTGAATGTGAGGGGTTACAATCTTTGCATATCGAGTCCAGTCCAAGGCTACTTAGCTTGACCATCTTTGACTGCCAGAATCTCAAGTCTCTCCACCTCAAAACTTCCAAACTTCGATCTTTTCGATACCGCGGTTTTGTCCCTCATATTTGGAGGGAACATCATTTTAACTTGGCAGACGCCATGCTTGATTTCAGGCAAGGCCCCGGCTACGGCGGATTCAAAAGTAGCGACTTTGATCCTATGTTGTTAACCATTAAAAATGCTCAAGTTCTCACACTATGCAAATGGACTTTCCAGGTGTGTTTTAGTAATTTTTGCATTTTCTAGTCATGGCTGCGAACTATTAAGCTATATTAAACACACAAATATAATCATAACTAATTTTTAAATAACGACTGCATTATATATCAACGATAATATGGTGGAAACGTTGTTCTTAAAAAAAAATTACCAAAATGTTTTTTTATCGATGTTTCAACAATAATGATGCACGTCTGTTTTTAAAGTTTGAAAATGTTTTTGCAGACATTGATCTGGCCATCCCTTTTGCCTCTACAAGCAAACTTCATATTCTACAAGCTGAAAGAGCTATGGTGGATTGATAACTGGGAAGAAAGATTCAGCATTGATCCTCTAATATCCTTCATTAAATTATGTCCAGCTTTGGAGCAACTCTATATAACTGTAAGTTTCTTTCACCCAAAACTATACAAGTAATTTTGTACGTGGTCCAATAAAAAAATATGTGTTATCAATGCCCTTTTGTTTTTTTCCTTTGAAGATAAAACCCAACTTATGTAATAAAGTGAAGTAATGTTGTTGAAAAGATTTTTATATTGCAATTTCAATCACTATCTGAGTTCCAAAATTTCAAATATGGCTCCTTTTTTTTTAATCTCGTGTTTGACTGTATAATGCAGAATGATCCTAAAAGCTACTGCATGGCAAGGACAGCTCTGCCCTGGAAGAAAGTCAATGCCCAAACAAAATTGGCCCATCTGAAAATGATAAAGTTGGTGGGGTTTACTACTGAAGAGGATGAAACCACTTTGGCAGAGCATATAAGAGAACGGTTGAGCCACTGATAATTAGCAGCATCAAGACTGAGAAAAGAGTATAATACGCTTACATGATGCTTTCTTGTTAGTTATGTGATCGACTCTATGTATGTATAAATAATTTAAAAGCGTGTGCGTATGGTAAATAGGGATTGAATCAGTTTGTCAGTGTAATGTGTATGTGCTATAACACCAAGTTTGAATTCTCTCTACCTGTTATAGTTATTTAGGATATCGTCTTGTCCAAAACAACTAGTTTCTAGTTTTGACACATGTTTTTTTTCTCTTTTTCACATGATTTGCTTCAATCAACCACACCCTAATTCCCCCCTTTTCTCCTCCTCTTCAAAAAATTATAGCAAATGAACCTGTACAAGAAGATCACAAAGCAAACAAGGCAATTCCACTATATAAAACGATTTGACAACATCAACCAACTAGCACTACTCCCACTTACAACATAAAATGAAAAATAACAAACCCTACAACAAAAAATATATGAAATTTGATTTAAGCCCCCCAAAAATTACACGAAATTCGATTTATGCCCCAAGAGGCCTTTAGTTGAACAATTGCATCCATCTTAAACAAGCTAGCATGGACTAGTTTTTAAAAGTCATTAGGACCCTGTTCATGGATCCCATTACCGATGAAGATGTTGTCATAGACAAGAACTGCGGTGGCAGCACCAATTAGTGGGCTAGCCCAATAGACCCAGTGGTGCGTCCATGACTAACTGACCATGGCAGAGTCAAACGACGCTGTTGGGTTCATGGATGTACCATCAAACACACTCCCAGCCTAAATGTTGGCACCAACAGTTGCTATTGGTGCTACAATCCCTACAGTCCCCTTCTTTGGACCCACTGCTGTGGCATACACACTGTGTAGACCAAGCCGAAGGTCATCACAATCTCAAACACTAGAGCATTCCATACCGACATGCCGGACGATAGTGAGAACCCTGTCGTTTCCTGCAGGCAGTTGGGTAATTCATCAACAAAAACATCAAGTAGGATATTCGTACAATTAAAAGAAATGTAACAATCGCTCACTAGCAACCATTGAAGCATGTAAATCTCATATTGCATCAACGATTGAGAGTTATCCAGAGTTATCTGAGCGTGCCTAGACGATAGTTGCAAACACATCTTGTAAAATCAATTAACTATTAAGTATTGACCAGTAAGCTCCTTAGAACTTACCCATCCACCAGTGGCAAACTTGAGCAGCAGACAACCAACAACTGTGCAATCCAGTACCAATTGCCCCTCAGAAGTGTTATGTTTCCACCAATGAATGCACCAAACATGACAGCTCAGTTTATGTGATCCCCAGAAATATTTGCACCCACTGAGACCGCCACAAAAGGTGCAAATGCATAAGCTAATGAGGCAGCTACGAGCCCCGACGGTGTGCTACTGTGGTCAAGGCATTGTTAGTAAGCTTGTCTGACAAAATTATTTAGGGGTGTGATATCTACATATTCTTTTTTACTTCTCATACACCTTTCCAATTTTCAGCCGTCAGATCGGATGAATTGAAAAATATCAAATAACATAAATTAACAAAGCGTGTGTGAAAAGTAAAAAGGGATGTGTGGATAACACACCTCATTATTTAAACTTCCCTTCATTATTCAATTGAATTAGAAAAAGATATAAATAACACCACACGGAAATCTTAATTAAACAATATATATCAAGCTAGAGTTTTCCCGTCACATATTACACACTCATAAAAAGAGGTTAGCGAAAGTAGACGAGGCAACTATGGAAACTATAAACGTAAATTTTTAAGAAATGAACAAATAACATATATCATGTTAATCTCTATCATATATTACCGCAACAGGAAGAGGCTGACAAATATAGATGACTATTGTGGGAGGATAAAATCTGGTTTCGACTCATGGGCCAATCCAAGTCACCCAGGGATGGTGTTATGCAAGGTAAACCGTAAGGAAAGCCCACGAGGAACAATCGCACGTGTCCAGGTAACTGCCTCCACTACGGATGATCATTGAGGAAGTGGGAAAGGAAAATATGACGTGGTGCTTGTTCCTGAAGCATGCGGTCATATTACGGAGGACCAATAAGGAAGTGGAAAAGGGAAGAGAGATCGTGATACTTGTTCTCCAGGCATGCAATCCTATAAATATGGAGAGAAGCCAAAGAACAAGGTACGTAAGGAGAACCCGAGAGAATCCAAAGAAGAGAAAAACCAAACAGCTGACTTGAGCGTCGAAGTATCTTTTGTAGGTACCCCTGCCCGGGCAAGTTATGGAGGAAGACTATTCTGGGATATCAGATAGAAAGGTTTGGCGAACATGAGGATTACGATAAAAAAATCTATGGAGGTATTTCTTCTTGTAGGAAATCTCGCTCCAACAGTTGGCGCCGTCTGTGGGAACCGAAACAAAATCAAACTAGAAACATGACTGGATCCGCACAAGAAGTTCCGAATCTTTCTGAAGATGCAGGGACTCGATCAGTACATACTAGGTCTCAATCTCAAAATAGTGAACTCAATCTTGCCATGGAACAATTTAGAAGGTTAACGAGGGAATTGCGTGAAACAAAAAGACAGCAGAGGAGGCGTTGAAGAAGGCTAAAGCAAGAAACGTGGTAGAAGATGTAATCAGCACCAAAAGACAATGTGCAGAAAAGGAAGATAAGGAGGGCAGCTCTAGTAGCGTGCCATCTAGTAACCGTATTGAAGTAACGAAAAATCAGGGCGAAGGGGATCACAGGGGAAAAGGATCGAAAAAGGTAATGGATGTTGATTTGTGAGAACAAATTGAGAAGATTGTGAAGGGATATAAGCCACAAACCCCGACAGAGCTTGCCTTAGAAGCGGCCAGAGGAATTCGCAAATCGCCGTTCACAGAAGACTAACTAAAAGCTAAAAAACTTGCCAAGTTCACCCAACTAAAGTTTAGACTGTTTGAAGGCACGACTGATCCTGTTGAACACATTTACCACTTTCAACAGAAGATGGCGTTTGAAGGAGACGACGAGGCCCTCCTGTGCAAATTGTTCCCCTCAAGCCTTTCGGGATCATCTTTAACTTAGTTCAGATAACTGAAACTGAGGTCTATCGGAAGCTTCACAGAGCTTTGCGAAACATTCATATCTTAATATGTCTGCAATTGGAGGCCAAGAAAATATGTTACGATCTTGTTCAGCACCAAACAAAATGTTGGCGAGAGCCTTAAAAGCTACATGACTAGGTTAACGGAGGAGATGTCCACTCTAGAAGAATGTGATTCTCACACTCAATCTTTGGCAATCTGAGAAGGGGTGTTGCCTGGAACGAAGATGCGTAGGTCGTTAATCGAAACATTGTCACTGGACATGAGGGAGGTGATAGCTCGAGCTGATGGAATCATCAGATTAGAGGAAGAGTAGCTTATCCAATCAAAGCGGGCCACCGCGACTAATGCTGCATCTCCAGCGGGCACTACCGTGCCTACCTTGAAACCTACACTCAACCTAGGCAAGAAAGAAGATTCTCACGTGACCCAAAGGATGGGTTCAATGAAAGATCTAGACTTGATCGCCTAAACACCTAGCTCACAGTGAGCCTAGGCAAAATTTTCCACAAGAATAAGGGAAAGGGAATCTTTCGTGCACTAACACCGATTCGAACACCACTAGAGGAGAGAGACAGGAACAAGATGTATGCTTATCACAACGACTTTGGTCATGCCACCAACGATTGTCGAAGCCTAAGGAACCAAGTGGAAGCTATGCTGAAGAAAGGGATGTTGTCACAGTGTCGCGTAAAATCAAGGGACGAACGTAAGAACGACAGAAGACTTAAAAAAATGACAGGAAACATTGGAGCGGACGAAAGGTTGTTGGATATTAATGTCATACATAGTGGACCCCAACCCCCTGAAAAACAATGACAGGAAACATTGGAGCGGATGAAAGGTTGTTGGATATTAATGTCATACATGAGGGACCCCAACCCCCTGAAGAATGCGAAGCACGTTATCGGTCGTAAAAAAGGGAAGCCGAGAAGTCTAGACGTGTTCACAACATAACATCAGCCCCTGAAGCATCCAAAGCATTAGAAAATCTCGGAGTCATCTCTTTTAGCCTAAAATACCTCGGAGGAATTCAATTCCCTCACAATGACACATTGATCGTGACGCTACGTGTTACCAATTCAAGAGTGAAAAGGATAATGATAGATGAAGAAAACAACACATACGTTCTATTTTGGAGCACATTTAGAAGAATGGAATTAGACGAGAAAGAGATAAGGCCAAATCTGACTCCCATCTATGTGTTTGAAGGAACTAAAGCCCGACCCATTAGAGACGTGACCCTTCCTGTCACTGCAGTAGGTAAGACTCTTTTCGTCACTTTTGTCATAATTGATGCACCGAGTGCGTATAATGACATCATGGGAAAGGATTGGATTCATCGAATGGATGAAGAAGCATCAACCAGATGTTAAGGAATGAGGTGTTTGTCGACGGATGGTCAAACGACAATCGACATCAAAGGGGATCAGCTGGAAGCTAGAAAATGCTACGGCATGGCAACAAATATCAAGACAACCAGGGAAGTGCAACAGAGCTCGGACTTGCATGAGAATAAACCATTATAGCAGTTAGCAGAGGACCCACCACAGCAGGATCAAGAAAATGACGATCAGGAACCCCCGACTGTAGAAGCACTGTGGGCTCCCTCCTATCTGATACGAAAGTCGAAGAGTTGCTGAAACTTCTGAGGAGCAATGCTGATGTTTTTGCATGGTCCCATAGGGACATGCCAGAAATTGACCCGGAAGTGGCATGCCATCAGTTGAATGTTGATCCGAGTTCTCCTCCACATCGACAAAAGCATAGGAGATTTACGCCAGAATGAAATCAGATTATCAGTGCAGAAGTTGATAAGCTTCTCAAAGTTGGATTCATTCGTGATGTCTGGTGCCCAACTTGGGTTTCGAATGTCGTGGTAGTGGGCAAGAAAGAAAAAGGAAAATGGCGCATGTGTGTGGATTATACCAACCTGAACAGAGCATACCGGAAAGATTATTTTCCAATTCCAAAAATTGACCAGACGGTGGATACTACGGCCGGGTACGCACTATTGTCTTTCTTAGATGCTTATTCCGGTTATAACCAAATTCATATGGCTGTTGAAGATCAAGAGAAAACTGTTTTTATCACTGAGCGTGGATTGTATTGTTACACCGTTATGCCTTTCGGACTCAAGAATGCCGGCTCGACTTATCAGAGGTTAGTGAATAAAATGTTTAAAAATCAAATCGGAAATACAATGGAGGTTTACATTGACGATTTGGTCGTCAAAAGCCGAGAAAGGTGCCAACACATCGATCATCTACACAACACTTTCGGCGTGTTCAGAAGATATCACATGCAGCTAAACTCAGCAAAATGCGCATTCGGTGTATCATCTAGGCAGTTTTTGGGGCACATAGTGAACAAACGAGGTATTAAACCAAACCCAGCAAAAGTTGAAGCCTTGTGTAACATGACGGACCCGGTAACACCCAGAGACATTCAAGTGTTAACCGGGCGAATCGATGCCCTTACTCGTTTCATCTCATGATCATCCGATCGATGCAAACCTTTTTTCAAGCCATAAGAAACAAGAAAGGAGATGTGTAGGGGCAAGAGCAAAGGGAAGCTTTCAAACAACTGAAGAAGTATCTCACAAGCCCATTGTTATTGACCATTCCCAAACAAGGGGAGTCGTTGTACATGTACCTGGCTGTAAGCGAAAGGTCAGTAAGTGCTGCGTTATTCAGAGAATAAGGCTCGGTCCAACAACTCATATTTTACGTGAGCAAAAGTTTAATCGATGCAGAGAAGAGGTATTCGCCCACTGAGAAGATGGTGTTGGCCTTAGTAACCACAAAGAAAAAGCTCTGTCAGTACTTCGAGGCACACACCATTGTGGTGTTAACTAATCAACCGACGAAGGCTATTTTATCTAAACCGAACTTATCAAGAAGAATTACGAAATGGGTCATCGAACTTAGTTCCTTTGACATAAAGTATCGGCCTCGAAGCGCAGACAAAGGATAGGTAATTGCTGACTTTCTTGTAGAGTGTTATCCTCGTGAAAGTTTGCAGGGTGAATGCGAAGAAATTGCAAAAGTCGACCCTAGTGAGATCAAATGAGAGCTTTATATGGATGGGTCATCCAATCAAGCAGGAGATGGGCCAGGGATCATTTTAATTTCTCTTGAGGGTATAGACTTAGAGTGTTCGGTTCGGTTGGATTTTCTTGCATCAAACAACGTGGTGGAATACGAAGCCCTGGTACTAGGCCTTGAACTTGCGAAACAATTGAAGATAAGCCGTCTTACCGTGCATAGTGATTCACAACTCATCGTCGGCTAAGCAACTGAAGAGTATACGACTAAAAATGCGAGGATGGAAGCATATCAGCAACTGGTTAAAGGGCTGGCGAATGGATTCAAGTATTTCGAGCTGAAGCAAATACTTAGAGAGATGAACAAAAGAGCGGATCAGCTAGCGTGCGTCAGCCGCACAAGAGAACCTACGGGTAGCCAAAGTAGAATATCTGCACTCCCTAAGTATCAGAGCAGTGCAATCGAACATGATGCAAATCGACGGGCAAATGTCAAGACTTAACAACCCGTTGCCAGAGCAAGCTCAAGCTGAAGATAATGATTGTTGGATGACGCCAATTGTAAACTACCTGACAAAAGGGATCCAGCCGGAAGATCTTGTGGAAGCGAGAAAACTCCGAATGAAAGCAGTAAGATATGCAATCCTTAGCGACACACTCTATAAGAGGTCATTCTCAGGACCTTACCTAAGGTGTTTAAATTCAAGGCAATCCGAATGGGTTCTGAGAGAATTACATAAAGGAATGTGTGGGAATCACTCAGGAGGAAGAAGTTTAGCGTATTGAGCATTAACTCAAGGTTACTTCTGGCTGTACATGGCTCGAGACGTGAAGCAGTATGTAAGAAAGTGTGACAAATGCCAGAAATATGCCCCAATTGTTAAACAACCCGCCGAGGAAATCAATCCAACCGTAGGACCCTGACTATTCGCAAAATGGGGCATGGACATCGTAGGCCCATTGCCAAAGACGCCCAAAAGTAACAGGTTCGTCCTTCTCACCATAGACTACTTCACTAAGTGGGTAGAAGTAGAATCGTATGTTTCTGTTACGCAAGATGACGTTGTAAGATTCGTATGGCGGAACATTATATGCCGGTTTGGCATAACAAGGGTGATTGTGATGGATAATGGTACGTAGTTCGACAATCGAAAGTTTAGAAGCTATTGCATCGAGAAAGATATCACATTACAATTCTCTTCCAGGAGTTATCCCCAGGGCAATGGCTAAGCAGAGAAGACGAATCGAACAATTTTTTATTGTTTAAAGAAAAAGTTGGAATAGTGTAAAGGAAAGTGGCATGAGGAACTCCCTAATGTACTATGGGCTTATCGTACCACAAAATGAAAACCAACGGGTGAAAGCCCATTCTCTCTCACTAATGGTACTGAAGCGGTTATCCTCACAGAGGTCGGTCTACCTACGGTCAGAACATTAGTTGTGGAAAATGATGAGAATGATCAGTAGCTAGCCCATAACCTCAACTTAGTCGGGGAACAAAGAGAGATCGCCGCACTACGACTTGCGAACTACCAGAACCAAGTTGCCGCTTACTTCAACAAGCGGGTTAAGTCGAGAAGATTCAGGGTAGGAGAATGGGTATTGAGAAAGGTCATGGAAAACATAAAAGATTTGAATGCATGGAAGCTTGGACGCATATAGGAATGACCATATGAGGTGACCGAAGCCTTCGGAAATTGAGCTTATAAACTCAAGCATGTTGAAATAGGTCAATATGTGCCGCGCCCGTGGAACACAATTCATTTGAGAAAGTACCACATTTAACTTTTCATGTTTATGTTTTCCACATTTAAATTTCTGTTTCCAGTAATGTTGAAGGGTAAACCCCTTTCTGTTTTCCTTGCATGTCGAAGGGTGTATCCCTGGATGTATGTTGACATCTCCTTATTGTTTGATAAATAAAGTTACATTTCATTCGAATCTTAGAATAAAGTCTAAAGCTAAAGAGTATAAACTAAGGGATAAGGATCGAATCAAGATAAAAAACATAAGATCGAGTGGGAAAAGAAAACCCAAGATCAGGGGCATAGACCCAATCAAGATCAAAAATCGAATACCGAATGGGAAAAGAAAACCCAAGATCGGATGGGCAGAGACCCAATCAAGATAGAGAATCTAAGATCGAATGGGCAAATACCCAATCAAGATCAAAAATCTAAGATCGAGCAGGAAAGGAAAGCCAATGGGCAAAGACCCATCCAAGATCGAAAAATCTAAGATCGAATAGGTAAAAATTAATTCAAGGTTGAATGGTTTATGAGATCGATAATGAAAGGGTGAATTTAATATGATTTGCCTCCTCGAACACGTCGCGTGTTTGCAGAGGAAAATGAGGCATGACGCGTGCGAAGGTAAAAAGCTTAGGTAGTGGGACGTTGTTCTCCTACCGTAAAAGAGAATATGTTTTATTTCAAGAGGAAAACCTCTTGGATGTTGGACACATAGTACGATAAAAGACAAGAATGAGAAGTAAACCTACTAGCAAAAAAAGGGAAAACAAGGACAACATCACTACTAGATATCCTAGTAATGGTTGGACCTAAGGGGCCAACTTATTACAAGCAAAATGACACCTAGTCTAATGGGGTAGAGAGACTATCCCAGTTTACGGAGGGAAATGCCGTTTTCGCCTTGGAGCGGAAATATTGAATGTTTTACTTAAAACCATCATGTATGCCACCTGAGTGAGCAACAGACATGACATGATCCGCAGCCATTAATTCCCTCCTAAGATGATCCACCTGGTGTTCAGCGCGTTGCAAGTATCTCTTCAAAGTTTCACGCTCGTTCAATAGTCGAAGCATTTGGGACAGCATAGGTGGTGATGGGAAGGTGCGCAAGAAGGACCCGCTTCATCTCCTGTGTAAAGGTCGGGAGAACGAGCGATAGAGTCAGGAGCCCGAGTTGTGTAACTCCCTCCCGGATAGACCATTATGTTGGTAACCGGATTAAGATCCCGAGTGGTATGATTTAGCCTCGGAGAGATCATTCCGCTGACAATGAAGTCTAGAGCTTGTTCTCTACCCGATCTTATTCAAGACTGGTATGTGGATTCACGAAAAGTGTTAGGGACTTCAAAAGAATAAGAAGCCCTCCTTGGCGAACGAGAAGAGGAATTAGAACATAGCTCGATTACATTTCTAAAACCTTTGGAACCCCTCCGGGAGCTTCCTTTTTTGGGAACATCAGCGTAGAGCCGGAAGTGAAGCTTCACTTTTCAATTGTTAGCCATGAAATCCAGGTACTACTGAATGGCTCTCAAACACCCCTTTATATAGAGGCAATTCGAGGTTGATAGAAACGAAAATTCAAAATCTAAGGTGATCATATCTTATTAAGATAAGTTAATCTTTGGTTTGAAAACTCAAATTTAAGGATTAAGGATATTGATCACATTCAGTTAAAATTGAAAATCAAAAGGAACATATAGGAATAGTTAGGCAGTGGAAAGGCGAATGCCCAATTTGTGACGACAATTGCGCAAAGATACAACTGAGATAGTAAGTAAAATACAGATTACAAACACATATGGGGTTTTAGCCCATGAGAACGGATCACTAACACAAATGGGGGTTTAGCCTAAAAGAACAGACCACGCGATTACGTGAGCTACTGAGCGCCGAAACGATGGCCAAATTGAAAGCTTCTAAAGCCTAAACTTGAGATAGGTCTGGAAGTAGTAACAAACCCGTTGCTTGGGATAAGATCAGAAGAAGCAGGTTGGTCTGAGGGTCTCCAATCTTTAGGATCCATCCCTTCGTACCACTCATATACACCCGATTCAATCCCTATATGGTGATCATACACGTCAGGATCAGCTACATATCAATGTTCCGGGCATTGTTGGCTTTGCACCCAACCAAATATGAAGTTGGAAGCCATCTCCTTACGTATTTGCTGCATATTCATCTCGCGCTCAGTGGCCCTCGCTCGCTTGACCTCGGCCAACTTTTCCTTCGTGCGCGGCGTACTTTGGACGTCGCAGCATCCTGAGCTCCTTTCTGATAAAGATTTCTTACAAGAAGAAATACCTCCACAGATTTGTTGACCGTAATCCTCACGTTTGTCGAATCTTTCTCTCTGATATCCCAGAATAGTCTTCCTCCGTAACTTGCCCGGGCAGGGGTACCTGTAAAAAATACTCCGACGGTCAAATCAGCTGATTGGTTTTTCTCTTCTCTGGATTCTCTTGGGTTCTCCTTACGTACCTTGTTATTTGGCTCATCTCCATATTTATAGGATTGCATGCCTGGAGAACAAGTATCATGATCTCTCTTCCCATTTCCACTTCCTTAGTGGTCCTCCGTAATATGACCGCATGCTTCGGGAACAAGCACTACGTCATATTTTCCTTTCCCACTTCCTTAATGATCCTCCTTAGTGGAGGCGATTACCTGGACACGTGCGCCTATTCCTCATGGGCTTTCCTTACGGTTTACCTTGCATAACACCATCCCTGGGTGACTTGGATTGGCCCATGAGTCAAAACCAGATTTTATCCTCCCACAATGCCCATTTTTTCCCCTTTTTACGTATGTAAAATAGGGAAAAACTAAGTTTTTCGATCACATGTGGCCTTGAAACTATGCTTTTTTAACCTAGCTAAAACTTTAAGCATTTCTTACTAAGACCAAATTTGTGGAAGTTGTTTTTTCTACGGGTAAATTTACTTAAGGTAAATTTACCAAAATCATTGTTTTGTGTGCCTAACTCGCAAAAGCCAAACAGGTTCCTTTGCTTACTTTATGAAAGTCACCTCACATCTTCACATAAAATGTGGGCTGACACCTTCCACGAAAGCAGACTGACATTTACGAACGAGGATTTACGAACGAAGATTTACGAACGAGAATTTACGTATGAAGATTTATGAGCGATGATTTACGAAGGCATTACGGAGGTGGACTAACATGATGAACGATGATTGACATTACGAAAGTGGACTGACATTACGAACGGAGACTGACACTACGAAAGTGGACTGACATTACGAACAATGACTGACATTACGAAAGTGGACTGACATTACGAAAATGGACTGACACGACGAAAGATGACCGATGAAATATAACTGCGTAGGCTATCTGAAAGGTTACACGTAGGCGTATCTATTATATAAATCATTGTCCCATCTTGTCGAACTGACAAAAGCAGCAGCTATAGCTGCATCGCAGAAGTCTAAAACACGTTCACACACTTGCGTGCATACATATAGACACCAATACCGACACTTGCCTTTATACACACACACACACATATATATATATATATATATGCGTACTTTTGTGAATATCACGTCCTTGCCAGACTTTTGCATGCTTTTCTATATGTATACACACCAATATATATATATATATATATATATATATATATATGCGTACTTTTATGGACATCACGTCCTTGCCAAACTTTTGCATGCTTTTTTATATGTATACACACCAATTCTGACACTTGCCTTTATATATATACATATATATGTCTGGATTCATAGGCATATATAGGCAAACCTACCAGCAACATACGTGTGCATATCTCTGCATACTGACATGTGGATCTTTGTACGTATTGTTCATATATTTGTGTACATCTCTATGCACGCATGTATATATATATATATATATATATATATATATATATATATATATGTGTGTGTGTATGTGTGTGTGTGTGTCATTACCTTGTGTTTCTCCATCCCTGCTTTTCTTCACTTCCTCTGCTTAGTTTCTTCTCCAAGCCTGTGATTTCTCGCTTCAGAGTGACATCTTAGTTTACAGGTAATTT
Organism: Malus domestica; assembly: GCF_042453785.1. Classification (NCBI taxonomy): domain Eukaryota; kingdom Viridiplantae; phylum Streptophyta; class Magnoliopsida; order Rosales; family Rosaceae; genus Malus; species Malus domestica. The sequence continues at coordinate 27,233,115 of NC_091667.1, read as the reverse complement.
TCCATTTCAAACCCCTCTTGTGAGAATATTTGAAACATTTTGTTGATGCACAAAACCAGAGGGGTCTTGAAACAACGTAAATCCGACCGTGAATCTGCAAGAAAGTAAATAACACAAGATGTATCGTGGTTCACCCCAATGTTTGGGCTACGTCCACACTAATATTGTATTTCTCTGTTTGTGAGATGATTGTGAGGGAGAGAGAGCCTCCTCTGTGAGGATGAGAGCTCTGAATATGAGAGTGAGGCCTCTGAAGGTGAGAGTGAGGCATTTCCAATTGTGAGGGTGATGAGTCCCTTTTATAGAATAAGGGCTCCTCACTTATTACATATTTGCCTCTTCCTTTATTACATAATTACATTTGAGTCCCCCTTTATACGAGATCTAAATATGGAGGCCCTAAGTATGGTACAAACAATAGTCCCCCAAGTCTTCAGTCAAGAGAGTTTTTTAGATGAAGACTTGAAATTCAGTCCATGTGTGGGCTGAAGTAACTACATGTCGTCTAGATCTGAATACTCGATATGAGGTGGTGTTCAATCTGAAATGATGCTTAACTAGAAGTAGCACATGTTGCGAGGCTGCTCGGCTTGTGGCTTATGTTGCCTTGGTTGGTTTGGTTTGTGGTGTTGAAGGTGAGGGAGTCCCTTTTATAGAATAAGAGCTCGCTCCTCAATACATAAGTGATGGTTTAAGAGTGATGCTCGCGGCGAGCCAGTTGCTCAGCAGGCGGCGATACTCTCTAATAATGGTGAGGGAATCCCTTTTATAGAATAAGGGCTCGCTCCTCAATACATAAGTAATGGGTGCTCTCTAATGAAAGTGAGGGAGTCCCTTTTATAGAATAAGGGTTCGCTCATCAGTACATAAATAATGGGCTAGAGTCCCCCAAGTATTTTTCATGAAGCCCAATATATGGTACATAGTGTAGTCCCCCAAGTCTTCAGTTAATAGAGTTTGTTGGCTGGAAACTTCAAATTGAATCCATGTATGGGCCGAAGTGGCGGTTGTTCGGATGTGGTATTTGTACACCCTGCACTGAAGCTTTGTAGGTGAAGCTTTGCAAGTGAAGCTTTGAAGCTGGAGCTTTTGTAAATAAAGTTTTGAAAGCTGAAGCTCTGTAAATGAAGCTTTCGAAGCTAAAACTTTGTAAATGAAGCTTTTGAAGCTGATTGACATGAGTGATGCTTATGAATGTTTATGTTGATTGACATGAGTGATGCTCATGAATGTTGACATGAGTAATGCTCATGGATGTTGACATGAGTGATGTTCATGAATGTTGATATGAATGATGGTCATGAATGTTTATGTATGATTGACATGAGTGATGCTCATGAATGTTTATGTATGATTGACATGAGTGATGCTCATGTATAATTTTGGAGTACTGGACGTACTTTTGATCACCTGGTTTGTGATAATAGCAGCAGGCTGCCGAATAATTTTGGAGTATTGGGTGTACTTTTGATCACCTGGTTGGTGATAATAGCGGCAGGTTGTCGAATAATTTTTAGAGTACTGGGCGTACTTTTGATTACTTGGTTTGGTGATAATAGCGGCAGGCTGCCGAATAATTTTTAGAGTACTGGACGTACTTTTGATCACCTGGTTGGTGATAATAGAGGGCCTAACTCTTTTGGGTATATAGGTCTTCGCCCTCCACATAACGTTCCAGCCCATTATTATGGGCTTGCCCTTTTTTTTTTTTATTATTAACCTCTGATGGGGTTTATACAGATGTCTCCGAAAGATACAAAAAATAAATCACATCATTCAAAAATAAATCTGATCCTCATCTCAATGGGTCACGCCCATAATTCCCTTTTCTGCATGCCATCACCACTGCAATTATGTCTTATTCTTTTTATCTTTTTTTGCTTTCTGCTTTTACTTTCCTCTTTTCTTTTCTGCTTTTCTTTTGCTTTCTTCGAAAATGGGAACATACATGATGAAAGTGTGGGCATCTTCTTTGTTTTTTTTCCTCTTCTGCTTGTTAGTTGTAAAGATCAGTATACTCCAGCTGTAAAAGGGCTGCATACTGACCCACACCCCCAAAGGCAGCGGTAATCAATATGTTCTTTTGCTGGCCGCATCCGTCCAGCTTGATCCCAGCAGATTCCTTGAGACATTGGTGAGCTGTGAGGGCAGCAACATGTCAGCCTGCACCTTCACCTTCAGCACGAAACCCTTAATCCGCAGAGACAGTCGAATCCCGGAGACACAATTTAGAGGTTCAAATCGGGAAAGAAGAAGGAGATTTGGAGGTAAAAGCGAAAGAAAAGGTTGAAAAAAAAATGTTGATCGTCTAATCTGACAAGAAACCCATCAATTCAAATTTCCTAATCACACAGAAGATCGAACGGATTGCGATGACGATGATGTTGCATGCAGAAAAAACCAAAGGCTTTTGTTTTGGAGCGAAACAAATGGGAGATCTCCAGGAGATTGAATCAGTGTTGTAGACGGCGGATCAGACAATTGATCTTTTTTTTTCTTTTTTTTAGGGGGAGGGGGAATTTTTGCTTTTGTGCTTCTTTTTTTGGGTGACATATTGGAAATAATTAACTGGAGGAGGAACGGCAAGGGATTGAGGGCTCGGAATGCCGAAAAAAAAATGTCGTCAATAGCCGAAACAGAGTGGAACTGTGCCACCGCCGCCAACGACCAATCTTCAGAAAGGTACAAACTTTGTGCCTGAACTGCCATATTTTTTTTTTCTCTCTGACAACCTTAATCTTTTGCCTTCACATATTTCAAGGGACTTTTTAATAAGAAACAAAATGGGGCAGGTTTGATAAAGTTGGAGGGTTTAATGTTCTTGAGAAATCCAGTTCGAATCTCTGGACCCTTCTTCAACGGCGATAGCGCCTCGGGTAGCCTCAAACTCCAGGATCTCGGAACCATCAGCGGCTCTAGCTGCACCACATGGTGACCTGCTTTCTCTCCATTTTACAAGTCTGCTCCTCACCCAAAACTCAGCCAGTGCCAACCCCCAAGGCAAACAGCTTTCTTGACCACGCCTTGAAGACCCACCAAAATAGAATTTGTTTAATTGTTTCCAGTGACAATAACCTTTGTGTGCCTGGGAAGAACTGAAAGTTCCTTATCCCCGCTTTCTTAGCGAAAAGGCGATAGAATCCGAGAACCACAGAGCTCTGCTTCCAGCATTCTTCCCACTCCAACTTTGTTCCTTTCTTTATGAATGTGAGTAATTCTTGAGCTCTGACACAAAATCTTTAGGGAAATCTTCAATGCCAAACATAGAATTTCAATCACTGGTTCACGGGCTAAGATTGATCACATTAAATGAAGCACTATTTCCTTCAGATTAAAGATATATGCTTTTAACCAAGCTTCTCTCTACATGCAAAACCTGTTTGGATGCCGAGAAAATAATAGGAAGCTCTGAGAAAAACCCAGGTAAGAAAAAGTACCCAAAACAAGTTTTTGAATAATTTGGAGTGACCTTGAAGACTGGAGAAATGGAGGATTTGCAGATTGTGAAAAATGCAGAAGCTTTTTTTAGAATGAGTGAAAAGGATTGGAATTTGCTGATGAGAGAGAAAGTAGAGAGAGAGTGTGTGGTGTTCTTGGTTTTTGTGATTTTTTTTCTGGGAAAGCTTTGGGTTGTTGGGTTTTTGCAGATTCACGGTGGAGGTGAAAAAATGAAAGAGAACCGACATAGCTTTTCGTGTCGATTTCCCACAGACGGTGCCAAATGTTGATGCACAAAACCGGAGGGGTCTTGGAACAACGTAAATCCGACCGTGAATCTGCAAGAAAGTAAATAACACAAGATGTATCGTGGTTCACCCCAATGTTTGGGCTACGTCCACACTAATATTGTATTTCTTTGTTTGTGAGAGGATTGTGAGGGAGAGAGAGCCTCCTATGTGAGGATGAGAGCTCTGAATATGAGAGTGAGGCCTTTCCAATTGTGAGGGTGAGGAGTCCCTTTTATAGAATAAGGGCTCATCACTTATTACATATTTCCCCCTTCCTTTATTACATATTTGCCTATTCCTTTATTACATAATTACATTTGAGTCCCCCGAGTATTTATACGAGATCTAAACACGGATGCCCTAAGTATGGTACAAACACATTCCACTTATGTTTACGAGCACAAATTCCTCTTCTGTCTTATCTAACCAATTTTGGCCATTAAGTTTCCCACCCGTTTATCATAACGAGACGTACACCCTGGTCTAAATATGGTGGTACTCCACCACACTTCGAAATTGTCAAGGCTCGTGACCTAGGTCATGCTCCAAATGATATACACCTTAGCCCACTTCCTGCCAGAGGCGACATGTATTCGGGCCTCGGTATCCCAACCGGGTCTACCGTTTTGTCTCTGGATCACTTAGGGATCATTAGTTTCCCGCTCCACCCCATGATTCATCTCATCTTATTCTTCACCAATACTCACCCTATGCAACTGAACCTGAACTCTTACTTGATTATGTCGACCTTTCTTACATTGGGTCTGAAGCTAGGTGTATCCTTAGGTTTTAGGGATTTTCTCTATCTCTTCGACTTGACGGTTATTAAGGGTGAAACTAGCTTCTTTAATTTTAAACCTAGATATCGTAAGAGATTCTTGTCATTGGGCCCTTCGAGAGAATCTAGAGAAGAGAAAAACCAATCAGCTGACTTGAGCGTCGGAGTATCTTTTGCAGGTATCCCCGTTCGGGCAAGTTACGGAGGAAGACTATTCTGGGATATCAGAGAGAAAGATTCGGCGAACGTGAGGATTACGGTCAACAAATCTATGAAGGTATTTCTTCTTGGAAATCTCGCTCCAACAATTATTGAATCCTAAAATCGTAAGCTCTTATGTATAATATGTCAATCCAAGTGAGCCGAACTCGAAAAATATCTACATAGAAATTGTTAAATTGGGGACTTACTGAAACCCATGCCAGAGCCTTCACCAGCAAAAACAAAAATAAGCATGGAGAAAAACTCACCAAACGCAGCCCGAATTGCATCAGGGTGGCTTTGCCTGCCCCGTCGTTCCAACTGCAATTCTGTTGATCGGCATTTTGGTAAATGGCTGGCTTTCTTATTTGTTCTCTCCTAAATTGCTCAAGAGCTTAGAAACCCCCAGTGTTCTTCTGCTTAATAACTTGCATGGATTTCCCTATAAACACCTGAAACATCGGCTGTGGAACCTGTATATCCGGTTAGCGGTAAAAGCTTAGCGAATCAAGAAAATCTGATTGATTTCCTAAACTATTACTCTAGTTAAAATTGACACCTTAAATTATTTTTTTCTTTTCAGAAAGGACTCGCATTAACACCTTACATTTTCTAATGCATTCGTTGTTTGAGAATAAAAAATAAAAGAAAAAAACTAGTGTATAAAATTTCATGTTGTTATAATATGTGGATACATAGCAACTACAGATTATAATTTAATGAATTGTTTAATAAATACGTTAGTATCAAAGTTTTACATGTAAGTAAACTCGTAGTATCATGTAACAATCTTCGTATCTTTACTGAAGAATTTCACATTGGACCTGTGCTGGCCCAATATTAATTGAATTGGGAGTGTGATCAAGTTCATACACAGAAAAAACATCAATATTTTGAAGGTCTACACTCGTCATGTTATGCCAGATCTCCATGTTTCCCTTGCACTTTGATCTTGAAATCATAATACAAGTCATGAAATTAAAAAAGGAGAAACAATATATTGCTATAATTAATGAGAGGCTACACTTTCCATAACTATCTCCCCCTTGGATCCAATAACTCTGAAAAAACTGCACTTGAAGTTGCATCAGATTCTTGATCGCTAATTCCCTCACCACCACCACCACCACCATTGACATTTCGAATTTCTTGAAGCCATTCTGGCATATCCGGAATGTAGTTCGCACTGTTTTCGGACGAAAAGCTCTGTGTAGAAGCCTCTTGTAGTTGAAGAGCATACTCCAAATTCCACAAAACATCCCCCATTGTTGGCCTATCAACTCCGTATTCAGCCAAACACTTCTCAGCTGTTTCTCCGAACTTTCGCAATGATTCAAGATTCACATGTCCTCGAAGACGGGGGTCTATAATTTTCTCTAATCTTCCCTTCTTTTGCCAACTCATTGCCCATTCTGCTATGTTAACTTGCTCTCTGGGGAGGGCAGGGTTTATAGGTGGCCTAGCACACAAGACTTCTAATAAAACTACTCCGAAAGAGTACACATCTGACTTCTCCGTTAGCTGCTGCCGGCGATAGTAATCTGGATCAAGATATCCAAAGCTCCCCTTCACTGCAGTGCTCACATGTGTTTGATCCAAAGTAGGACCTAACTTTGACAATCCAAAATCAGCCACTTTCGCAGTGAGGGTTTCATCGAGAAGTATGTTTGTTGTCTTAATGTCGCGGTGAATTATGCTCTCTGCTGCCCCATTGTGAAGGTAATGCAGGCCCTTTGCTGCTCCAATGCAGATTTCAAGCCTTTGTTTCCAAGTAAGCGGAGGAAGATTCGAACCATACAAGTGCTTTCGAAGAGGACCTTTGGCCATGTACTCGTAAACAAGGATCATTTCGTTGAGCTCTTCGCAGTAGCCTATCAGAGAAACCAAATGCCTGTGCCTGAGCTTTGACAGCATGTCGATTTCTGTCCTGAATTCTGTAAGGCCTTGTTGGGAACGCGGGTTTCCGCGCTTTACTGCAACCACGTTCCCATTTTCTAGCACTCCTTTGTAAACCATGCCGAATCCCCCCACTCCCAAGACCAAGCTCTTGTCAAAATTCCTCGTTGCTTCGCGAATCTCCTTGAATGCTAGAATCCGGCGTAAACCAGGTGAATGTGCTGTGGAATAATCATAACTGCCAACGGAAACTTTTGAATCGGAATTCCCCGCATGGCTAGGAAAAGACAACCAGGCAGAGCACTTAGGCCTTAGCTTCCTCTGATGGATTTGCCGCCAGTACAAGAAGAAAGCAGCTGATATGAGTACCAAAACTACAAATCCTGATGAAGAAGCACAAATTGCCAGCAGCATCCACTTTTTATTGCCTGCCCCGGATTTCAAACCTGCATTGTTATTCGCCGGAAGGTTCCCATCAAGGCTGTCTCTGTGATCACTCATTTTCATAATCTCCAATCCATTCAAAATTGCATTTGAAGGGAGATCCCTCAGCGTAGGAGGACCTACTTGAACCAAAATCCGATTTTCGTGCATGGATACATTCGTCACAAAATCTACGAAATAAGCTGATGATAATTTCTTTGTCCGGCTTGAGATATCAAAAGAGTCTAAAGCAGATTGGTTGTTGATATACACATTGAAGATTAAACGGTTGAGAGCCACACTCACAATGTCGCAAAAATGCAATCTGATCAGATAACTGAAGCCCTTTTCGACTTCGAATGCCCATGATATGTTGAACTTCTGACTGCTGACCTTTGCATCTGCCATTTCTTGAGCTGTGGCATAAACCCAATTGGGTGCAATGTCGAGTGAAACTCCATCAGGGTAGTTGATGGATCCCGGATCAGCTCTGATGGTTCGTGCCGCTGCAGCGTTGAGAAGAAAAGCATGATCAGGCTTCCATGTCCTCCACATTGTGTCATTCTTGGGGCTACTTATGTGCTGGCCTCCCATGTTTATCCGATACGCTGTCTCAAGAGCGGCATCTTTAGGAACATCAACTAGAGGTTTTCCCAAAGGAACAGAAATTACTTGGGAGCTAGAAAACTGCCCATTCGGCACAGAAACAACTTCTATTCCATTGATGAATGCAACTGAGTTATTCCAAGGTGACAATCTCAGCACCAACGATTTTCCAGAACCCTTTCCACTCACTTCAAACACATATTCCTTTACAAGTTGAGAGATTTTGCGCTCGTTTGCGAAAGAAAACCCATGAAGCAGTGTAATCCCATTGACCATAACCGAAAACACCGCAGATTTCAAATTGAATTTCGCGTTTTCGAAAGGATAAAAATGCAATCTGAGCCAATAGCGGCCAATCTGCTTGGTGTGAATGGTATAAAATGAAGTCTCTTCAAAAACTTGGGCAGAATTGTAGAGAGATATTGAATGGTTTGACGGATTGGATTCAAGATCTGAAACTGCAATGTGGCTTTGGGAAGATAAAATCAAATTTGGGTTTCCAGAATCAGGCTCAAAAATCCTGCCATCCTCAAGCTTCAATGCCTTGCTTCCCCCACAATCAATGAAAAAACTATCTTGACGAACAAAAGAAGCATCCACAGAAATGGATGGGATGGATGAAACACAGAAAAAAATGCAAATCAAGAAAATCCCATTTGGACAACCCATTGTCTTGTACAAAATGGAGAAATATAAGACCGATATTGTAAAAACTCGTGCCTGAGTGGACTACGTCTGCATAAAACGAGAAATGTTTAAACGAAAGAAGAGCGTACCTGTTCTTCAATCCACTTGGGGAAAAATCAATAAGATAAAATGTATGATGCTTGGAAAAGAAAAAAGTGGGAGTGTGGGGTATGTTGAAGGAATCATGGAAAAGCTGCGGTTTCCAAGGTGCAGCAAGTGACTGTCTAAATAAAAAATATAATAAAAAATACAAATAATTCCCAGATTCAAGTTCTAAGTTTCATAAATCAAAAGTGTGATGCGGGCTTTTCTTGAAACCATCGAAACCTCTTCCAGAACTTAAGATCTTCCCAACTATTAAGGCTGCATCCACAAGATTCTCTGTTCTTTTTTATCTTTTATAAGTAACTCAGTCAGTAGATTCTCTGTTGTGTTTGACCAGCTCCAAGACTCAACTGTCTTCGATGTTGCTACTTTATTTTCAAAGGCTTTGCTGCTTCCAGAGAAGGTTAAGAAACAATACATTAAGCAGATTACAGTAATAAAATATGATTACTGCAAGTGATTTCAGTTTTCCAACTTCATTAAATTAGTTTGGATTGAGCTGGTAAGAAGCTGGTGCTTGACAGAAGCATGGCATTATTCTAGTGATTACTGTTCACCACGTGCCTACCCTTAATTATTTGGTTTAAGTGGTCTTCTCTCTTATCTATTCTTTCTAGATTAACTAATAAATCTTGTGTTCCTTGACCATATTTTGACACAACTTTTCCACTAATGAAAATAGACTCAAACGTTTCACCCACCCGTCTCAAATTCTAGGTTTAAGTCCAAACTTAAATTATAATGTTGTGTATAACTTTGGAAAATGGACTATCTTTCTGTAAATGACATTAAAAATATGTTCTAACTAAACGTTCATTTGGTAGTTCTTTTAAAATAACTGAAAGCGTTTTTAAAGCACATGTTTTTGGGTCCCAAAAGCACTTCAAGTGCTTTTCCATGACTCACTTACGTTTTTACTAGGTATTGATTGGTTTCAAAAGTATTTTTTAAAAAGTATTTTTTAAAATTCTTTTGCTGCTTCCCGAACAGGCTCAAGAAACATTATTTCTAATGTTTGAAATATAAAGTATTTTAGTGGTTTAAAAACTCTATTTTGTTTATATTATCTTGTGTAAACATTTTTTTATAGGAATTTTCTGTAACCAAAATTCATGAAAGACTACAAAGACCGAGTTTTTGAAGGGTAACTAGTCACCGCAAAAGAGAATTTCACAGTGAAAATATTCATATCAAATATCTATTTATATTACACTTATTAATTAATATATCTCTCTCGTTACATAATTGGAAGATAGCCTTTAGTTGCATAATGCCGGCGGACAAGATCTCTACTGATATCCACCATATTAGACGCGGCATGAGTCCCATCCAGCGTGGCTGTGGCTCGACGAGTCTTCTTCTGCAAATCCATCAACTTCCAAAGACGCCTCTTTACCATCTGCTCTGTGAGGCCCCGGCGGCGCTCCTCATCCATCAGTCTCAGAATACCGCATGGGCCGCCCGGCCTAATTGCCTTCCCAACCCCACCCAATTGGATCACTGCCTCCACCAGCTTTTTTTGAAGCTCCAACGTCCATGGAGAAAAATACTCCTTCATCCTGCCCCCGTTATTATTACCATCACTGTTAACGTTAAGGCCTTCAAAGTCTCTCATCATTCGGTCGGCCGACAGCGAATCATCAGTCTTTTTCTGCATGCGCTGAAATTCTCTCATGTGGTGGATGAGAACCGGGCGCAAAAAACGTATCTTCTTTGTGTCCCGGGTGTTGTTCTTGCTCATGAGCTCCACGATCAGAGTTCTTGTTGCCGCCGGTGTTGCATCGTTTTTGAAATCGTTCAATCCCAGCCCGACCGCAGCATCAACGAATAGCTTGTGGTGCTCCAGCGTCCACTCTGTCGATGATTCATCGATTCTTCTTGCCGGTGGCCGCCTCCCGTGGGAATTTCCTCCGCTGACCAACTCCATATTAACTTGCTGCAGCTGATACGAAAACTTCTAGAGTGCTCGACTCGGTTAGGATAGTGCAATATGAATATTAGCATGTCCTAGTATATATAGCTTGCAGTTTCTTGGCTCGCAAGGGACAATTCCTATTAGTCTATCAGTATTAGGGTTTCCCTTTCCCAGTAGGAGCAGGTTTCCTCTTTTATCCTCGTTTGTACTTGTAACTTGCAAGTTGTATCAGATTTCCCATTAGAATTAGTAAAGATTCGTATCATGGGCTAGCAACCTAGGCACCCATGGCTAATTGGGCTGATCCAGCTAAAATATGGGCTGGGCTCACTGGCCCATTTTTATTTTTGTAATAAAATAAAATAAAGATTGATGAGGGCAAATTTGAAAAAGAAAAGCTGATTTTCAAAGCCATTTTTAGGGCTAGTTTGGAGTTCTGTGCTTTTTTTTTTATCAAAATTGCTTATGCTATGTTATGAGAATAAATAGCCGGGAAAAAAGCAGGTAAGTGTTTGGTAAATTGTCGTGCTAAAAGTACTTTTAGCGAAAAAAAGATAGGGGTAGGATTGTCAATATCAAAGTTTCATGAATTGATATCGTTCACCAACTTCCAAAGAAAAAAAAAAACTTGTTTAAGAAGCATGTGTAAATATGCTTCTACTTTCTGCATTTTGGACTCACGATTTAAAAAAAAAAAACATTTTTCTTTTTCATTCACCAAACACGATTAAGACCGCAACTTTTTTAAAAAGCTGTTTTTGATATATAAATAAATCAAACTGAAAGTAAGACAAGATAAAATAGAGTTGTGTAGTAGAAAGAAAAATGGTGTATAGTGCTGGCTAAATTGAATTTGAGAAAATTTCTTATCCCTTTTCAGTCACGTGCCTCTCACCTGAAAGACTCTCCGGCCCCACTCAACCCCAATCAAGAAGCCAAACTCCACGCTTTGAGTCTCCACCATCCACTCTTTACTTGTAATCTCAGTGCCTATTTACCAAAAGCCACTTCTGAGTTCTGACAAATATTCAAGCATGGCAATCTCATCATCACTCTCATTGAGCTGCTGGGTCTCTACTGCCATACCCGACAAGGTAGAAACTTTGACGATACGAGGGATATTTTATTGAAATTAAAAACAAGAAAGTTCATTCTAACTTATACATGTACTTGATTTTGCACCAGTTTCACTGCACTGAGTTGCCACGAGCTATCACCGCTCATTTTTCTTGCAAATCCATCACGTGCTCAGGAGAGTCAGCCTCCATTGATGAAAGTAAGATTACCCATCTCAGTTTTCTCTTCAAACTCTCAGTACTCGGTTACTAATGCAGGTATAAATTTCTTTGCATATTTTTTATAGAGGCACACACATTGATTTCTTTCACTACTTTTGGTTCACACAAAAAAAAAAAAAAAAAGCTTCTTTGGATAATTTTCACATGATTTATGTGGAATTTCTGCTACAATAAGCATTTTCGTATTTGACATTTTCTTTTCATTTCCCTATTTTGAATTAGATTTGACAAAATCACACATTGTCACAACATTAACATATACAAAAGTTTTTAGATTAAGGTTTAACGGGTTGTGTTGATAAAAGGTGGACCCTAACGACTCCTTAAGAAAATTAGTTGTGTTCGTGTTGGCCTGTGAATGTCTATTTGATTTTTCACCATTATGCTTTTTATAACCTCAAACCTTAACAATGTCTTATCCTTGATGAAAAATTTAGGCCATTGCAAGAGGAGGTCTCTTCTGTTAGGGGTTGGAGCACTAACCACAAGTCTACTTCATGCAAATTCCCTCTTTGCTCAAGGTATCATATAAACTTATATGAACTAATATTCATTGAATTATATATATTCTTTAACTAAATTTCTTGAATGTGAAGAAATACCGGAAAAGTTTCGAGCTTTCGTTGACAAAGTAGATGGGTATTCTTATTACTACCCCAACGATTGGAGGGTAAGAACCCTAAATTTTCTCATGCAGAAAAGAAAAGAAAATCTTTTTCAGTTGAAATGATTTCTGTATTCCTCCATATATTAGGACTTTGAGTTTAGGGCACATGACTCTGCATTCAAGGACAGATACATGCAGCTGCATAATGTTAGAGTGAGATTTTTACCCACAAATAAAACAGACATCCATGATTTGGGTCCAATGGAACAGGTAAAAAGTGAGGAGATATGTCGGATCACCAGTTGTACAAAATTATGTATCTATTTCTCTTATCACGTAACCCTTACAAAATTTTCGTTCTGAGCAGGTTGTGACCGATCTGGTGAGGCATAAACTTGCTGCACCAAACCAGTATGCAACCATATTTGGCGTCGAGGAGGTTTTTATTCTGTGCATATATGCTTTTTGGATACAAGAACTCTTGCGTTATCCAACTCTTTAACACTTGATGATTGACTATCTATTCAATGCAGAAAAGCATAGATGGGAAAAATTATTACACCATTGAGTATGGACTTGCATCTCCAAACTTCGCTACCACTTCATTCGCAACCATTGCCATTGGAAACGGTAAGTATCCACCGTCTCTCAACGATGTTGTTAGACTGTCAAATCTAGATCACACATTCACATTCAAACGAATACCTACCTAGTCGATGGTTTGAATTCAGTCGTTAACAGTCTGACAGCTTAACATTTTAAAAGTGTCGGATGGTGAAACATCCCCCTCTTTTTTCCACAGGGAGATATTACACCCTAATTGTCGGAGCAAACGAGAGACGGTGGAAAAGATACCGCAACCAGCTTAAAGTGGTAGCAGACTCTTTCAGAATGCTGGACATCTGAAGTGCAATTTCACCGATATATTGCTACATTCTTCTCTGTCTACTTGCAATCAAGGAGGATAGACTAGCACCAGAAGTGCAGGAGTGCAGAAGAAGAAAACGGGAGTGTCCGAAGCGCCATCCTTTCCGATAATATAAAATTTTCGGCACAAATTTACAAATTGTGGAAACAAGCAGGGAAAAATGAATAGCATTGAATTATCTATATATTCACAAAGTTACAACAAAGAGTGAGAGTCAAGTAAATTAACTAAAATTTAAGGGAAAAACCCCCCACACCTCAGTAGAGACCTTGATTTGATACCAAACCATCAATATACCATTGTAGCCTCAGCACAAACACCAACCCTAACGACGCTTTCGCCTCCTAAAGAATTTAGCCCAGGTTGTACAGCACATCCTCAAAAGAAAATCCAAACACCAATAAAAAACCCTACTCCTAAAAGCCTAGATCTGAACAATATGACTACGAATCCGCCTCTGCATGCCGTGCCTCATTCCGCTATAAACATTCGTTACAACCCCCCAAGTCTCGTTCTCATTCTCCCCAGCCGACGCTGGAATCCCACCAACGCATATTCTACGATGAGGCCATCAATGGGTGCATATATCTCCAGCAATCCAAAATGAGAGAATGAGAACTATACAGGTGAACCAAACGTGCATTCTCAACAATCAAAGGCCCCATTCCTAGACGAGTCTATGCTGACGCAAACCCTTGCCATAGTGCGGTTGCATCAAACGGACATAGAGACCATTCTTTGACATTAAATTATCATGGGACCCTTCTTCCACGATTCTCCCTCCGTTGAGAACTACAATGTTGTCAACATGCCTCATCATTGCAGCTCTATGGGCTATCAAAATGGTTGTTTTGTTCCCCATGATTAATGTATCAAGAGCCTCCTGAACCACTCGACTTGATTCGGATTCAATGGACGAGCTTGCTTCATCCAATAATAAGATGGGGGCATTCTTTAGCACGACCCGTGCTATTGCAATCCTCTGTTTCTGTCCTGGAGTCAAGTCAACACCTCTCATCCCCACATGCGTATCATAACCATGAGGCAAGCTGCTGATGAAATGGTGAGCATTTGCTATTCTGGCTGCCTCTTTCATCTCGGCCTCACTAGCATTGTGCCTTGCATATATAATATTTTCCCGAATGGTTGTTGAGAATATAATGGGCTCCTGCTGAACAAGACCTAGGTGGTTCCTCAACCATCTCAAATTATAAACTTTCAGATCTCGACCATCCAGTAAGACTTGACCAGCAACTGGATCATAAAATCTCTCAATCAAGGAAATTATAGTGCTCTTTCCTGACCCTGAAACTCCCACCACAGCTACAGTTTGCCCCCCATTTACTTTGAGACTGAAATTGCTCAGTACCAACAGTTCTGGGCGAGTTGGATAACAGAAGTCAACATTTTTCAACTCAAGGCTTCCATAAACATTAGGTGGCTTCATCGCTGAGTTTTCATCTGGCTCAATCTTCGGCACTCGATCTATGATTTCAAAAACTGAAATGAGAGATTTTCGGCGTTTCAGGATGTAAGGAGCCAACCCAAAAGGTTCTACAAGTGCAAATGTAGCAAAAGAGAAAACCATATACTCCTTGATAGCAGTAGGTAGATCCATATGCTTATTTTTCACCATGCGTGCAGTGTACCAGAGGAGAAGGGCATTGCAGGCAAAAAGAAGGAACTGCGAAAAGCCAAATGCAAATCCAATGGCCATTCCATGAAAGAAACTCTGCTTGAATATTTTCTTCAGCTGCAACCTGTAGAGCTCCATTACCTTGTTACCAGCACAGAATGCTACAACAGTGTAAATGTTTCTAACCGCATCCTCTAGAACCAAAGATGCCTTCCTGTGCATCTCCTGAATTCCCCTTGAAAAACCAGCAAGCCATAATTTCTGCAATATTCAAATTGAATGATATAAGGTTTTTGTGGGTAAAAGACCCAATAGCAGTTCATTGAATTTAAATCAAAAGAACAAAGAAGATGGGTATTTTGTTTTCAAATTTACTATTATTAGGGGGAGGGGGAGAGTTCGAAACTATTACAATAATTAAGTGGAGGGGGAGTTTCAAACCCGGGACGCATGAGTAGAAACCCAACACCCTATCCACTGGGACATTGGACCACATGCACACAATGAAGACAGGTATCATAGATCAAAGATCATAAATAATTCGGACAAATGAAATAATATATAGGAGCAGATATAGCAGGACACAAGTTCAAGAACCCAATCAGATGTCATTATCTAACAAGCACAAGCCATAAATACCTAGATTTGTAACTCTACTTCAGCAAACAAGGTCATTTTCATAAAAGAGAAGCCAACATATCACCACTTAATATAAATTTTTAAAAGATGCCCTGAAGGTGGTTAGAAGTTTGACTTTCAAAACCACCAAATGTAGATGGTACAATATCCGTAATGAAACCTTATAACAGGAGTTCCTTTGAATCCATTCCCTTGACTGAGGCAGTAATGATAAGCATTGAAAATTCGTAACTCAAATTTATAAAGTAAAAGTTTGAATTGATTTCCCCATATCAATTTGTGCACACGAACACATGGGTGACGTTCATGTCTGGGGAACCAGGGGGCAAACATGATCAACCAGAGAACAAAACTCTACTATAAGAGACAGAACTATATTTCTAACTCTAAATGTCATCCACAAATTAATTAATAAATTAAGAGAAAATTGCATCACAACTCTCTCTCTAGTAGAAACAAATACACATTATAAAGCAAAACATGATGAAAACCTGTGCAATGGCAGAAAGAGTGAGAACTGGTAGGGTTGCCAAAGCCACAAGTGCTAATCGCCATTGTAGCAGCATCCCAATAAGAAGAGCCACAATAACAGCAGCACTATCCTGTATAAATATTGACAGCCGATTGCTGAAAGCAGCTCGTACAAATGTAGCATCGTTGGCCAAGCGCATGGATAAGGTATCAGCACTGTTTTCCTCTTCATCAAACCATCCCGCTTCATTTCGCAGCATTGCTGTCACAAGATTGCAAAATGTAAGATAACATGATGGCACAGTTCAATTCAATCTCAAGAAAACTAGAAAAATATTAAAAGTCATGCACCTGAAAACATCATTCTACGAACCCGTTCAGTCATTTTCTCACCCATAATACCAAAGTAGAAATGCTGCAAGAAATTGGCAACGACTGTCACTATACCCATACAAGCAATGATCAAGCACCATTTGTCTACTTCCTGTCTCAAGTGACGACCTTCATCAACTCTATAGTACGATGTTACTATCAGTGCGATTACATAAGCAAGAAGAGGATTGAAGGAACCAAAGATAGCAGCACCAATGCTTCCTAACACAGCATACAGCCACTCAGCAAAACTAAGTTGTGCAAGTCTCCAAAATGATGGTGCCTTCTTATAATTTGTACTTTTTACTTCGTTCGCTTTCATGGGAAAGTCATCTGAATGACTATGAGGGCGGCTAAAGGATTGTGAATGGGAACGCTCATTTTTTGGATCAGATATCAAAAGGGGTGACACGGGGGATTCAGGGTCCGAACCATTTGACGTTTGGAAATTCGCAGACTGGACATCAATCTTGGGTAACTCTGGTAGTCTCCTTTCAAAACTATCCTGCCTTTTTATTGATGGTTCCTTATCTGTTGAATCCACGGCCTGACCATTTTCCAACACTTTCTCTGCTGGTGGGCTCTTAGCTTTTGGTGACTCCTGTGAGTTAAAAGTGTTATCACCCATCCGGAACATGCCAGTAGTTCTCTGAAGGGAGGGTGATTTCATCATTTCCGGAGATGATGGTTCTTGGAAGCTATTACTTGCCGAAGAGTCCTTTTCAATTTGGAAAGTTGCAGTTTCCTTGTAGTTCCTCACTGGCATCCTGCATGAACAAAACCATAAAATTGAAACTTGTTAAGAAGAAAAACGAAATTCTATTTCAATGAATCAATATAGAGACTATTGTGCAGCTACATACACCCCTGTACGGATATTGCCATGATAATCATAAACAATCCTCAACTAAGTTAAAGAAAGAACAACTGCTCTTGTACCATACCTCCTAGGAAGTTTTGCAGCTTCTTCATTTTTGAGAAGCTCCGCATAGAGGCCATCCAGGGTTAATAACTCATCATGGGTACCCATTTCAACTAGTTGACCTTCCTCCATCACAGCTATGTAATCAGCATTCCTTATAAGACTAAGCCGCCGAGCTATAATTATAGTTGAACGCCCTAACATAAGAAGATCTAGAGCTTCTTGAACAGCTTTTTCAGCTTCAAAATCTAGTCCACCAGTGACCTCATCAAGCAAAAGAATTGAGGGGTTCAGAAGTACTGCTCTGGCAATTGAAAGTTTTATTTTTTGCTCTTCCGTCAATGCTAAGCCTGCTCTTCCAACCTGAAATACATAGAACAAAACGAAGGATCTTCAGAAACAAGACAGCAAAGAAACATATTAACAACCAAAAAAATAGATATTTCTGAGTATAATTTTTCCTTCCAACATTCACCTGTGTATCGTATCCTCCCTCAAGTGAGGTAATAAATGTATGCGCATGAGCTATTTTAGCAGCTTCTTCAATTTGATCCATTGTAGCATCCCGCCCATATGCAATATTATCTCTTATACTTAAACTCAGCAAAGCAGGTTCCTGTGTGACTAGCCCTATCTGACTTCGAAGCCACTCCAGTCTCAGGTTTTTGATATTTTCTCCATCCAAAAGAACTTCTCCTGCAACACAAAATGGAAAAACCATCAGAATCTGCCAAGCAGAAATTCTTGCTACAGGCTTCAGTGGAACCTTAAATGAGATAGCTAACACCACGCAATTGGAGTGAAATATAACTCATACCTAATGTTGGATCATAAAACCGCTCCATGAGGGGGATAATACTGCTCTTTCCTGAACCATTTCTGCCAACGAGTGCCACAGCTTTCTTAGCAGGCACGGT
The DNA here is from genome assembly GCF_042453785.1 of Malus domestica. Taxonomy (NCBI): domain Eukaryota; kingdom Viridiplantae; phylum Streptophyta; class Magnoliopsida; order Rosales; family Rosaceae; genus Malus; species Malus domestica. Next base: position 27,214,986 of record NC_091667.1, on the reverse strand, counting down.
GAGGTAAAAACCACTCAATATAGGGATCTCAGGACGAGATAGATAACTGAAATATACATTTCGAAACTCAATATTTCCTTGTACAGTCGCTAGGGAACTTCCCTCGTGATTAACAGTAGAGGATGATCGACTTATCATCTCAAAAAGTCTATAGGCAGCAATTCGACCTTGATCAAATGAGTAGAAGTTTGTTGCCGCTTGATTCAGCCCACTGTAAGAGTTAGAATTAACACATAAGTGGATGGAATAAATGGCATGCATGATCCCAAAAAATGATATTAAAAGTAAAATAACTAGATGCTTACAGGCCACTTAATATTACAGCAAAAAGCGCTGTTATAATTTCACCACCATGAGCTTTATGACTATTAACCAGGAACCTTCCAACCCACAGTTGCAAGGCACAAGAACAAATGGCAAGGCCATAAGTGAATCCAAGACCAAGTCCTTGCACAAGACTTATCAATATACCATATCTGAGAGTTGCTTGCAGTGATGTAGCATACGAATACTTGGCCAACGTTTCATTCGTAAATGCATATAACGTCCTAATGTAAGAGACTGCCTGCATAAGGTAGAGAAGTAAGGACAGTTAAAGGACCAATGGTACAAACCAGTTCACCCAAATGACAACTGTCATAAATCAAGACTCAGCAGTGCTGATAAAATAAAAATATTTATAAAAAATAAAAAATAAAAAAACAGCTTGTGTGATTATTTGCCACAGATATACAATATTATGACATTGTAAAGAAAGAATTATATCCAGTACCGTAGTGTGTAAGGTAATTTTATCTTTAGCATAAAACGATAGCAAACCTGTTCAGCTATGCTAGCTGCTTCAGCATATGCATCTTGAATATTTTCAGCAAGCCTATGAAGAAATATATTTGATATTCCTCCAGCAGCCACAATAAAAGGACCGGTGGCTAAAGTTATAGCCGCGATCTGCCAACAGTTGATGAATCCAATAATCAGACCACTGAAAAATGTAGCCATGTTATGAATATAATTTCCAACCTGCATTACAGAGAAAATGGAAAGATTAGACAAGACATGTACACCAAAGGATCAAATTAGGAAGGATACTTTTAATTGTCAAAGGAAAAGAAGTTGTGTGTGTTTGAAGGGTGGGTGCGAATGAGACAATATATTTGCTTTAGACATACTTTTTCACTAAGAGCAGACTGAATGAGCAACACATCACTCAATACTTGGCTCACAATGTCCCCGTTGTTCCCATAGGTATCAAAAAAACTCATATCCTGGTTAAGTAATACTTGAACATATTTTGACCTGATGACAGCAGTCTGCCGTTCTCCCGTCAGAATCCAGCATGAGACCTCTATTACATATAGAACAAGTTAGTAAACATGTATGCAAAGGATTGTCTACCGGAAGAACAGAAATGTGGTAAGGACTAGTTCTGCTAATGAAAAACCAACATTACCAATCCAACCAGCTGCAAAAACACCAACGGCAATATACATGATGGACAAAGAAAGCTGCAGGCAGACAAATAAACCAGTCATTGAATAAATTCTCATATGTTCAACTTCCATCTTCAGTTATAGATACTGATTAAAAAGATAGTATAATGCTGAAAACAAAAATGTGTCAGCAACAAAAAAAAAGGCCTTTGGTTCTAGACACAAGGAGAAAAAACAGAAAAACAAAAATCTTAAGCCTCAACCTATTCTTTATGCAAAATACATTATTTTATTTCAAATTTTATACTTTTCACAAGGGGCTTGTAACTCAATTGGTTAACAACATTCACCCCTGCACCCGAGGACCCAAGTTCTACTCCCCCCTTCCACATCTCTTGTATAAAAAATACATTTTATACAATGAAAAACACATTAGAAACAAACCAAGTACATACTTTTTTTCAGCATCAATCTATTCTTAATAATGCAGTCTATAATAACTCTCTTGCTCATGAACATCTGTCAGTAGTAAAACAACTAATGGATGAAACAAGGAACGGATGAACCTATGCCCCTCAAATGTGATCTCACATCCTTTGAGATGACTTCCGCTGAACTACTAAATAACCATGTTTCATTATCATAATGAAGGATAGATATCTAAGCAGAACTTTCATTATCTACAACTACAATCATGATTTATACACAAAGTTGTTTCATTTAGTTAGGAGCTACTTAAAGAATTAAATCTATACATTGCAGACTCTATAAGTTCCACAAGGAAAATAAGCAGAAAACAGAAATTCTCGGTCACAACCAACTTTTCTTACGTTGTTGGTTTTAGCAAATTAACTTGTAAAAGCACAATACCATTAAACTCCCTAACAAATAGCAATTTACTATGAAATTGTGATCCATGATGCTCAAACTAAATAGAACAATAAACCAGATTACTAAAGAATGCAAATTTTCTTCATGTATGGCAACTCAAACACCACCCAGCCACTACAAAGACTGAAACAGCTACCTGCAATTACTAATCCTAAACTTGAAGCAGGCCCATTTCCAGCTTAAGCTAACAAAAAACAAAACTTTACCTACAAAATTGAACTGAATGCTATTTCTACCCCGAAAAAATAAATTTGAATACTATATCTCACACTTAAACCATCAATTTTCAGCTTAATTTATCAGAAAGATACCCAATAACACAAGTTCAGTTCTTTTACTTCATCAACTAAACGGAAAACAAAAAAGATGGGGTTCTGAGAAACCGATATAACTCACATCCATAAACTTCTGGAACTGTTCGTCGTTCATTTGTGGCGGCTCCCCTTTTGGGTTATGGCCGATCCATAGTACATGAATAATCTTAGCGAAGTAGTGCAAGTACACCACCAGAGCCGTCCCGTGAGCCGCCGCGGCGATCGACCCAACAGTCATCAGAACCCAATCGAGCCGGTCCGCGCAGGTGAACAGCCTTGAGAAGGGCACGGCAGCTGGCGGCGGCTCCATCTCCTCCTGCTCATCCATCTCCTCCTCCTGCTCCATCGGCTGTGCCGACGCGTCGATACTCTGCTCCATGTACGGCGACGGCGACTCGGGCGGCTCCGACACCTCTGAGACCGGTGTCAAGGGCTGTACGTGGGGCGGGGACCACCCGAACAGCCCCCGAGATATCATCATCTTGGCAGAGCCGGCGAATTTACGGCTCCCTCGCTCCTCCTACCCTCTCTCCTCCCTGCCAAAAACCCTAAACCTAATTTCACCTATTTTTTCTCTCTCCCCTAAATTTAGCACAGATCCGCTAAATTTAGAGGAAAAATCTCGACGCTTTTGGCTTCTCTGCGGCTCTCGATTGCTTCTGCTTCTGCAATTGTGCTTCCGCTCTTCGGAAGAGCAGAGAGGGGAAGAGAGGGAGGAAGAAGACGAAGGAGGAAGGGGACGATTCTTCAACGAGTCGGCGATGGGTTGGCGACTCGGTCAAACAAGGCGGAGAAAGACAAACAAGGAAGGAGATATTGACTCCCAAACTCGCAAAATTAAAACCCGAAATTAAATTAAATTAAAATTCAAAATAAAACGGAAAATGCATCAAATGAATTTTTGTATATTTCAGTAATTCTTGGGGGGTTAACGGTCGACCGCCGATGACACTTGGGGGTATTTTTGTAATATTGGAGCAGGTGATTGTGTTGGTAAATGTGTGAACAGCTGTGAGGGTGGTGCAAGTTACGGTAGAGTCCTTGGGGTTGGGATGCGGAAGGCCGACACGCGTTGGTTCGGTGATATGGTTGGTTTTCGATACTATTCAATCGGATTTGAAATATTTTAAAAGGTTTTTATATTTGCAGTTTAATGGAACATGTTCATTGTTACATTGTGTTATTATCTAAGAGTAATGCTAGAGAGATTAAATTTAAAAAATAAAATTGTAAACTAAATGATGTATGATCAATAGAACTAAGCACGTCTATCAACGGTTAAATAATAAATCAATCATCAACTTTCTTGTCTTTTAGTTTCCAAAATTTAATCTCCAAATTAAGTCTCTCTAGCATTACTCGTCATCTAATAATGCATTGTGTTGATGCACAAAACCGGAGGCCTTGGAACAACGTAAATCCGACCGTGAATCTGCATGAAATGTAAAGAACACAAGATGTATCGTGGTTCACCCCAAGATTTGGGCTACGTCTACACTGATTATGGTATTTCTGAGGGAGAGAGCTCTGAATGAGAGTGAGAGCTTGAGGGGGTGAGGAGCCTTAGGAATTGGCATCCCCTAATTGTGAGGGTGAGGGGTCATTTTATAGAATAAGGACTCATCACTTATTACATATTTGCCCCTTCCTTTATCACATAATTACATTTAAGTCCCCCGAGTATTTGTACGAGATCTAAATACGAGGCCCTAAATATGGTATAAACAGTAGTCACCCAAGTCTTCAGTCAAGAGAGTCGTTTGGCTGGAGACTTGAAATTCAGTCCATGTGTGGGCCGAAATAACTAAATGGCGTCTGCCACTGATACTCGACATGAGGCGGTGCCCAATCTGAAATGATGCTCAACTAGAAGTAGTACATGTTGCGAGGCTGCTCGGCTCGTGGCTTATGTTGCCTTGGTTGGCTCGGCTTGTGGCGTTGAAGGTGAGGGAGTCCCTTTTATAGAATAAGGGCTCGCTCCTCAATACATGAACGATGAGCTAAAGTTGATGCTCTCTAATGATGGTGAGGGAGTCCCTTTTATAGAATAAGGGCTCACTCCTCAATACATAAATGATGGGCTAAAGTTGATACTCTCTAACGATGGTGAGGGAGTCCCTTTTATAAAATAAGGGCTCACTCCTCAATACATAAATAATGGGCTAGAGTCCCCCAAGTATTTTTCATAAAGCCCAGTTGAGACCCAATATATGGTGTATAGTGTAGTCCCCCAAGTCTTCGGTCAATAAGGTATGTTGGCTGGAGACTTCAAATTGAATCCATGTGTGGGCCGAAGTGGCGGTTGTTTGGAGGCGATAGTTGTATACCCTGAACTGAAGCTTTGAAGCTAGAGCTCTATAAATAAAGCTTTCGAAGCTGGAGCTTTTTGTAAATGAAGCTTTTGAAGCTGATTGACATGAGTGATGCTCATGAATGTTAACATGAGTGATGCTCATGAATGTTATCATGAATATTTATGTATGATTGTCATGAGTGATGCTCATGAATGTATGAATGACATGAGTAATGCTCATGTATAATTTGGAGTACTGGGTGTACTTTTGATCACCTGGTTGGTGGCATGAAGGAGAGTACGGGTTGTACCTTTCATCACCTGGTTGGTGGCATGAATGGCTAGTTGCCAAATGATATTAGAGTACGGGTTATACATTTCATCACCTGGTTGGTGGTAATAGCGGTAGGTTGCTGAATAATTTTTGGAGTATTGGGCATACTTTTGGTCACCTGGTTGGTGATAATAGAGGCAGGTTGTCGAATAATTTTGGAGTACTGAACGTACTTTTAATGACTTGGTTGGTGCTATTTTAGGCTTATGGGCCTTCGTCCTCTACACAACATTCCAGCCCATTTATTTTGGGCTTTGCCGTTTTTTTTTTACCCTCTGATGGGGTTTATACAGATGTCTCTGAAAGATAAAAATAAATTACATCATTCCAGTGGGGTGTTTATTCTTTGTTTTTGCTTTCTTTTTTGCCCTTTCTTTTCACTTTAACATCATGGTGTCGTCTGTGAAGAGTGGGAACATGCATGATGAAAGTTGGTGGGCATCTTCTGTGTTGTCATCATGCCAAGTTTATTCCTTTAATCAACAAAGAGCTTGGGTTGTTGTGCATTAATTGCTCATTTTCCTGTAACTTTACTGGTGGTCTCCCTTTTCTTTTCTTTGCTTTCGCATGTGGGTGGTCAACAAAAACCATGTGGGTGGTCGACTAAACCCTTCAGACATGACGTTCCAAATGAGTTTCTCGGGTTGTGTGTTGAGTGTCTTGTCCCAAGCTCGCGCTGCAATCTCTTTGGCAGCGAGTAGGTCGAGCACCTCCACTTCCAGTGATCAGAAACACCAGCACCAGTATTTCCTGTACTTGTTTGGCTTTTCTTGGTGGTCTAATCGTGTACGCATGCCACGTTTCACCGCCATCCATTGTTATCTCTACTTGTGTGACTTTCTTCCCGCCGCCTGAGCATGCGTAACCCTTCATCGTATACGGGCTTTGAGTTTATATTCAGCTCGGCTTATGACCCGTACCGGAAACCCGTGATCCGGCGTCAAAAGCTCCCCGTTTTGCATGTATGCTAGGATAATGTCCCTTGAGAGATCTATTGCCACCTTATTTCTCAAGCTCGTGCCGTACTTGGTTCCAACGCCACCGGGGTTCTTGCGGCTGCGGATCCCACACCGCTTGAGCATGTCGCAGAGTTGGACGTACTCCTTCGATTCCATGCTGTACCCAGCCAACATCACAAATGCAAATCTCAACGTCGTTTATGTCGGACTGTTAACGTCGGGAACTAGAGCGCTGACTACCATGGCGATTGTTTGGTTGAAACTCCAGTTGTTTCCAGCGCTAGACTGGTTGCCGTCGAAGGGGGAGTAGAAGTAGCAGGTGGCGGAGATAAGGCAGTCGGGGGCGTCGGTGCCCTGGCGCATCACGTTGCAGACGGTTGACTCGGGCAAGTTGGAGGGTGACTCAGTGGTGGACTCGTGGATGAGGGTAGCGATCGCAAGGATGATCATTAGAGTCAGGCAGCTGACGGTGGGGATGGCAACGGCGGAGGAAATGTGCTTTTGGAAAAATCTCAAATCTCAATCAAACAAAATCGAGGGCAACAGTCGGATGGAGGAAGATCGAATGGAATCGAGGGCGCAGGAAACAAAGACCTTTTCTTCCTCTCGGTCTCCCAAGTCATCTTTTCTTCTATCTCTCTCGCTTTCCTTTTTTCTATTTTTTTTATTACAAGACGGTCAGCGTGCTTATGAGCACGCACTCATTTCATGCATCAAACTCAACTTACTTCAAATATGTATTCTATCTCTATGTAAATTGAATGGGTGTTGGGTTGTTTGGTTCCTGGGTTTTCTTTGCAGATTCACAGCAGAGGTGAAAAATTGAGAGAGAACCGACATAGCTTTTTGTGTCGATTCCCACAGACGGTGCCAAATGTTGATGCACAAAACCGAAGGTCTTGGAACAACGTGAATCTGCATGAAATGTAAAGAACACAAGATGTATCGTGGTTCACCCCAAGGTTTGGGCTACGTCCACACTGATTATTGTATTTCCGAGGGAGAGAGCTCTGAATGAGAGTGAGAGCTTGAGGGGTGAGGAGCCTTAGGAATTGGCCTCCCCTAATTGTGAGGGTGATGGGTCATTTTATAGAATAAGGACTCCTCACTTATTACATATTTGTATCTTCCTTTATCACATAATTACATTTAAGTCCCCCGAGTATTTGTACGAGATCTAAATACGAGGCTCTAAATATGGTATAAACACATTGGATTCACATTGAAATGTAAATTTTCTTTCACATGTAATTAGAATGTAGCGCTAGGATTAGAGGAATTTGGGGGAAGCGAAACAATTGTACAAGTGCCAAATTTGAAAGGGTCTTCAAAAAAATTTGTCACCTAATATTTATATATAATAACGTAATATATATATATATATATTTAAAAAAAACTACTTTTATTAGCATTTTAAAATTTTACTGTGCACTCTATATAAGTAAATTTTTCCATTTTTTAATATAAAAATTTGGAGTGCCAAATAACACCCTAAAAGAGATTTTTTTTCTTTCTTATTTTGTTATGTAATAATGATATATATTCAAGTGAAACTTTAAAGTTAGAGTTTTTAGAGTTATTTTTTTTCTTGTTTGATTATTTAAGATTGAATTGCTTTTGATTATTTAGTCATGATTATGTTTGTAGCTCCTTTTTTTCTAAACTAACTACACTAAGGGGTGAGAGAGTGAGCTAAACCTCACAATCAACTAGCAATAATCGGGTTCAAATTCGTTTTTGACGAGAAATTCGAGAATCAAACATATCACTTACAAATGAAAATGAATATCAATAGACCTAAAATTTGTTTTAATTTAAGTTATTACTTTTTAACCTCTATATATTTTTTTATATTTTTTTAAAATTAAGGTAAAACCTTTTTATAAATTTGGTACAGGCCACCGAAATCTAGGAGATGGCCCTTGCCACGATAGCAGTGGATGCGATATATCTTATAATTTATTGGGCGTGTGAGGAGCGGGACAGAGAAAAAAACACATGATTGAGAAAAATTGGAAGGGGATGAGCTTTTGTTTTTGTGACAGTCCATCTCATCTGTTTTTTCTCAATTGTTTTTTCATTTGCTTTCCCAGTTGGTACCATTTGTTAAATCTATTTGTAGTTATGTTGCTAAGCTGTTATTCTCCTTTATTTTTATTGATTTTAATTTCCATTCTTTCCTTCTTTTGTGTCAAAGAGACAAAATGGTTGGAGGAAATATGTTCATGGACAAGTTAAATGTTACATTGTTTTAGCAATTGATCTTTCATGTTCTTAATTTCCTAATTCTTTAATTTGTCCTGCTAATTTAACTAATTTTCAGCGTGTTTAATTTGATTTGAACGCATAAATAATGATAAACTGGCTCTTGTCCCGTTAACTTAAAATGCAGGCAACTAATAACTTTAATATTTTTCAAAGCATAAATTGATAAGTAATCTCTCTTTCTCCATATAAAATTATAAATCTACAAATTTTATAGCAGTCCTCTTCCTGTCCTTATCATGCGCACTATTGTTTATTGTACATGAAATAAACAGTTATTTAACAAAGGCATATAATTTGTGTATTAAAGTGTTTTTTTTTATCAATATTAACAATTGTCAAGACTACCATGATTAAGTATATTTATTTTTTCATGTTATGGTGGTTTTGAGCAGTTTATCCAAACTATTCTTGGATTGCAACTCTTTTTGTGTAGCACTCAATTAAATTACTGTAAGTTGCTCGCTTGTATCAACTAAATTTAGATTTATCAAATCAAACTAACTTTTCACAAAGAATTCAATCATATCAGCTTAGTATTAAATTGCGCAAATTACGATGAAATAATAGTTTTTGTGTTTACTGAATCCTAAGAAAATTTTATACAAAGACTTTTGGCTATAATTGTCACTTAATGGAGTTTGTTAGTAAGACTTAAGCAATGTAACCTCACATCACATCTCACATCACATCTAGCTACTCTAATGTATAAAAGTACAAGCAACCGACACCCATGACAACGACAAGTTTATATAAAGTTTCCAAACTAATTGAAGCACCTAATTTCTAGTGAGAAAGTAGGTGCAAGGCAATAATACAAACCATGCATTCCTTTCTTGCTGGGCGCTCGCGTGTTTGACTGTTTGGGGTTCGACAACCAAACCAACGATCGGTTTACGGAATAAGGACCATGCTAATAATTTGGTTACAAACTTGTCGTTCACAAGAATCAAATATAAGAAATTACATTTGTAAGTAAAAATATATATTAATAAACTGTAATGCTAAATGACATATTTAAATTATCTTCATAAGTTCATATATGTTATTGATTAATCAAGAAACCATATTTAAACTGATCAGAACGCAAATGTTATCGCAATCTATTGCGATGGTGTGACAGTAAAAAGGGAAACCTTTTGTTGAAGATAAAGGAAAAAAACATAGACATGATTTATTGATTTATGAAAGAAAAGAGCAATGATAATTGTTCGTTACACAAGAACCCACGTGATTGTCCATCTAGTCATAATTCGCTTATCACAACCCACATAACATAACCCTCGGTCTGTAACGTGTTATTAATAGATTAACTAAAATGAGATTACCTCATACTCGCTTAACACAATATTTTTAACAAGAAAAGGAAGAAGAAAATATTTAGACTTAATTAGGGTTTTTTAATGTAGTGTAACTCTTTGTATATTGGTTTCATCCTTTATAAGCATGATAACTCCACTCAAGAATTTCTTGTTTTTTCACGTTTGGAAGGAATTTTGGCTTGGTTTCATCCTTTATGAGCACGTTTGAAAGAATTTCACTTGAGCTAACACACGAATGATATATTATATTTTGACTGATATCAAAATTGTTTTTTCATGTTAACTATTTATAGCAAAAAACAACTATTAATAAGAGCGTCACGTAATCATGCTTATTCAACTATCCAACAACCAGTTATGTTCCTAAAGGCAAGACTTATAGGGCCCAATGTACCAAAATACAATAGGGTTGTGTGTGTGAGAGAGAGCAAAGTCAAACCAAGTGAAGTTAATTACCTTACTTAAGTTTTCCCACTCAAATAAATAAATAAAATTTGAGCAGATCAATCTCACTATGTAATTGATCAAACAATTATTGATAAGAGCGTCAGGTAATCATGCTTATTCAACTATCCAACAACCAATTTTGTTGCTAAAGGCAAGACTTATAGGGCCCAATGAACCAAAATATAAGAAGGTTGTGTGTGTGAGAGAGAGAGAGAGCAAAGTCAAACCAAGTGAAGTTAATTGCCCTACTTAGGGGGGTGTATTCAATTAAGATTTTGAGAGTTTCATGGAATTTAAATCTACGGAATCTAAGAGAGTTTGAGAGAAAAAAAATGAATTCCCAGAGATTTTGAGTGAATTAAATTATAACTTCCAGAGAATTCACATGAATTGTGAGAGAATTTTTTACATGGGGTTAGAGAATTTCAGAGAATTTGATCAACAATTTTCTTCCCTTAACAAGCCAAAATCAGTTTCATCCTACTAATACAAATCGCAATACCAAGTTCACATGCAATGTTAAGTAGCTATCAAAGTGAAATTAAACATTGGCATCCAAAATCTTGAAAGTTAAAGGCTTACAAAATAAACTAGCTATCAAAGTTTTTCAAACACAAATTGCATACTCCAATCCGTAAAAACAATTAATTCTATTTCTCATCTTTGATTGCTATCACTCACAACATCTGTCCACATATTTGTAGCTATGCCAGCTCTCCATGCATTAGCAATCTGTCGTTGTTGCTCTTGAGTTTGATTACCTAGTTCATCATCATTTTCTTCATCTTCATATTTATCATCTTCTAGTTCAAATGGAAATTCATCAGAATGGCATTCCTTACGAAGAACTCCCTATAAGATAATAAAAGATTAATTAGTCATATAAGTGAGCTAGAAATATTTTAAAAGAATAGAGAAAGCAGAAACTCAACAACTTTTGGAGTGACAAATTATTTGTATAGACCATGTTTTCAGAGGTGAGGGACCCAAATTCCATCTTCGTATTCAAGTTCCGCACCCATTTTGGAGGGGGAAGTCCATTGGTTTCGATTTGATTTATGATACCGTAAAGAATGCCAAGAAGAACGAGCCCAAGTACAAGCTGATCAGGAATGGACTAGATACAAAGGTTGAAAAATCAAGGAAACAACTTCACCCTACCATGTTTCGGCTAAAAAAAAAAACTTTGAGGCATGAAATAATTTTTTATTATTTAAGATAAAAAGAAAAGAAATGAGGTTGCAAAAGTGCTGCACTTGAAAAGAAAAAGATTAGTGATTGCAAGACCCCTCTAGTAAATCAAGATTCTGACTGCAAATAGTATGCTGCACAAGTAGAATTTTTTTTTGGCATGGGATGCCGAAGGGACACAACCTACAAACTTGAATTCCAAACAGTAAAATCAAACCCCTAACCCAATAGTAACGTCTATACTTGTATTCCAAAGTAATCAAACCAGAAACTCAATTACTTTTCGATCAAAACAGTAAAATCAATACTTGTATCTTCACAATATACATGAATTTCAAAAAGTTTGATGGTCAGAAAAACCCTAACCCTAACAAGAAAAACCTTAACTCCAAAGTAACCAGAAAAACCCTAACCCTAGAACAACACTATCAAAACAAGAAAAATCATGAAGCTTGAAAGAGAGAAAAAAAGATAACATGTACAAGGTGAGAAATTTTTTACCTTGAAGCCCGATGTTTCTGGAGAGGAGAAGACGGTCTCTGGAGGAAAGAGCAGCACGCTCAAAATCTCTCAAAGTTTCTAGGGTTGATGGGAGATTTGCCAAGCTCTTTGGTATTTATACATATCACCTTGAAATCCTCCAAAATCCACCAAATCACAAATCTGTTCAAATCCACTTTCTTTTTCAATACACCTAAATTTTTAGAGACTTTCTAAAAGTTATGATTGAATACGCCTAAATTTATAGGGAACTGTAAGAAGTCTTTAAGAATCTCAATTGAATACACCAAGACTTTTATAAAGTTTTTTAAATTCTCAATTGAATACACCTGAAATTATTAATTCCTTGAAACTCTCTCGAAATCCTAATTGAATACACCCCCTTAAATAGAAAACTTCATTTTAATCCTTAAAAAAAGATAAGTTTTAGACTATAACCTTGTGTAAGATTAAAATCCAATTTTAGTCCCTAGTACATTTAATTATCTATTTATTAGTTATATTTTGATGTTTTATTTATCTTTTTATTCCTATTTTAATGTATTAAGTACATTTAAATTTAATTTTCATTTCATTTATCATAATATATTTTAATGTCTACATTTAGGCAACTAATTTTTTTTTTATAATATATAGTTTGAGAACAATTTTGTATGTTTTTCGTTTAGATACATTAATACATTTAAATATTTCGGTATGTCCATCAATACAAACATATAGGTACATTAATACATCGATACAAATATATAGGTACATTAATACATCGATACAAACATATACATGCATTTTGGTACGTACATTTTGGTACACACATTTGGGTTTTTTTTTAGTACAACGATATATTTTACACTAATGCGAGAGAGAGTTCGGCTAAGCCACACAATGGACAACTTAATTTGGTATCGAATTTGTCATTCACAATATTCGAACCTAATACCTCTCATTTGAGTATTGGCTTTTAGGTACATTAATTCAATATATTATATTTTATTATATATATTTCGGTACGTATATTTTGGTACATACATTTCAGTATTGACATTTAGGTACACTAATTTAATATAATACATTTCAGTACATACATTTAGGTTCATTATAATATATTTTGGTACAATTATGTAGGTACAAATATTTCGGTACAAAAAAAGTCAATTTTATATATTTCGGCACATTCATTTCTGCACATTTATGTATTTATATATTTTTGTATCACAAATTTCTTTTAATATTTTCTCATTTATGTTCATTTATAATTAAAGAACTAAATATGTGCATATTAATAAAATTAAAATTTAATTAATGCTGAGAGATTAAATAAAAATACACATTAAATAAGAAAAATTGAATATAAATTTTGATAAAAGTATACTTCAAGGGATTAAATTGAATATGTAATCTAGCACCAGTTTTTTTTTTTTTTTTTTGACATTTTAATCTTTTGCAAGGACTAATGTTCAAAAACCCCAATAAATAAATAAAATTTGAGTAGATTAGTCTCACTACATGTTATTAACGGATTAACCAAAATGAGATTAGCTAAGACTCGCTTAACACGATATTTTTAACAAGAAAAGGAAGAAGAAAATATTTAGACTTAATTAGGGTTTTTTAAAGTCGAATTCTAAGGTACGATTGCTATATGCGACTCTACATTTAATGTAGTGTAACTCTTTGTATATTGGTTTCATCCTTTATAAGCATGATAGCTCCACTCAAGAATTTCTTGTTTTTTCACATTTGGAAGGAATTTTGGACCATTTTATTGTTCTAATCTTGAACTCATTTTTCTAATCTCCATCTTAACTTGAGCTAACACACGAATGATATATTATATTTTGACTTGTTGATGCACAAAATCAGTGAGGACTTTGGTACAACAGAAAGTGTTAAATTTGTGACCTTCGTTAGATTGCTCTGGTCACTAGTGTGGATAAGTATGTAAATGGATAGAGACAGGGAAGCAAACACAAGATGTATGTGGTTCACCCAGATTGGCTACGTCCACGGAATAGAGGAGTTCTCATTAATTGTGAAGGGTTTACACAAGTACATAGGTTCAAGCTCTCCTTTAGTGAGTACAAGTGAATGATTTAGTACAAATGATATTAGGAAATATTGTGAGAGAATGATCTCTATTTATAGAAGAGAGTTTCTAGTTTCATTCTGACATTGACACATGTCGTGTTGTGAATGGCTTCTGATGTTGACACGTGTGACGCTATGATTGGCTTCTGATATCGACACGTGTTGCGCTGTGATTGGCCTCCTAGTTGGAGGGAAACTCTTCTGGGTCCTTGACGGTATAACGTTGACCGGTGCTCAGTAGTTTCGGGATTGGTTAAGTATGGTACAAACAGTGCTCCTCTAAGTTCCCGAGTGAGGGAAGCTCTTCGGTTGGGGACTTGCAAGATCCAAGCCATTAAGTAATCACGAAACTTCTAAGTACCGAAGTGTGGTATCATTTTCACTTGCCTTATCTGTCTCATACGTAGCTGTGGCATCTTCTATGGAAGTATTTTTCCTCCATCCAGGGATGGTATCCTTAACCGATGAAGATGCACAAGGTAATATATCAATTTCACTTGAAGCTTACTTGTAGTTTCGGGCTTGGTCAAGTGCGATACAAAACCCTATAGTAGGAGTCCCCCAAGTCGCCGAGCTAGGAATTTGCCGAAAGAGGTAACAGACAAGGTAAGCAATCAGACTTCCAAGCAAGTAACCTGGATCGAAGGTTCGACTTCGGCTTCCAATTAATTGTTCTCATTCTCATTGTGTCGTAAACAGCAACAAGGATAAGGAGAAGCAAATAGAGAAGAGATGATATGATATACTTTTGCTTTTGAAGAAGTAACTTTCCACATGCTTATTCTTGAACTGGGCTGGAGGATTTTCTGGTTTCTTCCAGAGTATAAGGCCGACTCAAGAATTTAAGGGTCAAAACAAGTCCATCAAATCAAAAGTGCATTCGACCTTCATGATATGGGATACTTTTGCTGTTGACGAAGTAATAGATGAATCGGCACATGTTCTGTTGTGCTTGTCTCCACATGCTTCCTTGTATCCTTCTCACTTGCCCTATCTGTTCCTCAAGCAGATGTGGTATCTTTTCTAGAAGCATAAGATGTTGAAGATGAGTATTCGAGAGCAATGTCAGGTAAGTAATCAGGCAAGGGGTTCCAGGTAGTCAGTTCCTGACTGGAAGCTTGATTCCAAGTGCTGACTGATTGCTCTCTTTCTCATTGTCTTGCAGGTAAGAACAAGGGCAAAGGAAAAGACAGGGAAAAAGCATGATATGAGATACTTTTGCTTTTGACCCTGATGATATGAGATACTTTTACTCTGGTGTGGCTGGTTTGCATAGGTATTATTGGGGGGGAAGAAAGCTAAGTATTTCGAGAGGCTTCGTTAGGAGTGCCCTCTCAGATATGAGAAAGGGTTGAGCATTTTTGTAGGTCTGTCTGTCCGTGAAGGATGGATGTCGACATATATAGGAGTTTCCCTAACAACAAGTAGTAATGTTATTCATTTACCCTTCTTGGTCGTAGCAATGTAGTGGGAGCTGCAAGCTTCACGTGTTTTAATATTGTCAGAACACTTTGAAAAAATGGTATGTGGTATGTGGTATGTGGAAAGCTGATGTTGCGTGTGAAGATTGCAGACAAGCTTTATCCAAGAAAATCTAGCTCTCAAAGTTCAGAGAGCGATGCCTCTTCGGTTTTCGAACAAACAATCATGTCGGGGATTTGGCTCTCGAGATTCGGAGAACGGTGCCTCTTCGATTTTTGAGAAAGTAATCTTGTTGGGAGTCTGGCTCTTGAGATTCGGAGAGTAGTGCCTCTTCGATTTTTGAGAAAGTAATCCTGTTGGGAGTCTGGCTCTCGAGATTTGGAGGGCAGTGTCTCTTCGATTTTTGAGCAAGTAATAATGTTATTCCTTTACCCTTCTTGGTCATAGCAATGTAGTGGGAGCTGCAAGCTTCACATGTTTTAACTTTGTCAGAGCGCTTTGAAAAAGTGGTTTGTGGTATCTGGAAAGCTGATGTTGCGTGTGAAGATTGCAGACAAGCTTTATCCAAGGAAATCTAGCTCTTGAAGTTCGGAGAGCGGTGCCTCTTCGGTTTTCGAACAAGCAATCCTGTCGGGGATCTGGCTCTCGACATTCAGAGAACGGTGCCTCTTTGATTTTTGAGAAAGCAATCCTGTTGGGAGTCTAACTCTTGAGATTCGGAGAGCAGTGTCTCTTCGATTTTTGAAAAAGTAATCCTGTTGGGAGTCTGGCTCTCGAGATTCGGAGAGTGGTGCCTCTTCGATTTTTGAGCAAGCAATCTTGTTGGGAATGTTTTCTCGAATGTGAGTAAAGATTAGGCATTTTTGCTAGTTTGCCTTGCCACGGAGCACAGAGATTGACACATATTGAGACTTTCTAGTTATCAAGCAGTGGTGCTGTTCCTTTATCTTTGTGGATAATAGTATGGTAGCTGGATCTTCAAAATTTATGTGTCTAAACTTTGTCAGAGATCTTTGGAAAAGTTATCTGTGGTACTCGAGGAGCTGATGTTGCGTGTGGAAAGTGGTGCCTCTTCGAAATCCGGAGAGTGGTGCCTCTTCGAAATCCGGAGAGTGGTGCCTCTTCGATTTTTGAACCCACGACCCTGTTGCCCTTTCTTTTATAATGGCACCAATTGCGTGCAAGAAGTACATTCAGAGAGTTATTGCTTATAGGAATTTTTCCCTTACTTCAGAGATTTATTGCACCTCATTTCTCCTTCATCATTTCTGAGAATGTCTGGCCCATCCGACCGTCGTTTTGACTTGAACTTTGGTGAAGAGGCAGCAATGCCTTTTCAAGACAACTTATGGCGCCCATCCTTCTTATCTCCTATTGGTCCTCTTACCGTTGGGGACTCTGTGATGAAGAATGATATGACCGCTGCGGTGGTGGCCAGGAACTTTCTCACTCCCAAATATAACAGACTACTTTCCAAACGGTCTGATGAGTTGGCTGTTAAGGATTCTCTGGCTCTCAGTGTTCAGTGTGCAGGTTCTGTGTCTAATATGGCCCAACGCCTATTTGCTCGAACCTGCCAAATTGAATCATTGACGGCTTAAGTGATAAGTCTCAAACAGGAGATCAGAGGGCTCAAGCATGAGAATAAACAGTTGCACATGCTCGCACATGACTATGCTACAAACATGAAGAGGAAGCTCGACCAGCTGCAGAAATCTGATGGTCAGATTTTACTTGATCATCAGAGGTTTGTGGGTTTGTTCCAAAGGCATTTATTGCTTTCGTCTTCTGGGGCTGTACCGCGTAATGAAGCTCCAAAGGATCAACCTTCGGTGCCTCCTCCTTCTGGGGTTCTGCCTAGTACTGAGGCTCCGAATAATCACCCTATGGTGCCTTCTCTTTCTGGGGCTCTGCCGACTGCTGAGACTTCTCCTGAGTAACATTTGTGAAGGCTCCCTCTTGTTTGTTTATTTTGATTCATGTATATGTACATATTTGTAACTTATCGGAGATATCAATAAACAAGTTTTGCTTCATTTCAACGTATTGTGTTAAATACACCAATGCCTTCTTCACTAAGTTCTTTGAATTTTTCCTTTTGTTGAAGCTTGTATGTTGAAGCTTTGTGAGTGAAGCATGTAGGTTAAGGTAGTGCTCCCTTAATTTCACGAGTGAGGAAAACTTCTCGTTTGGAGACTTGAAAAATCCAAGTCACTGAGTGGTTGTGAGACTTCCGAGTATCAAGGTGCAGTAGCATATGGTAGGAGTCCCCCAAGTCTCCGGTCAAGGGAGTTGACGAATGAGGCATTTCCTTTCTAAGTGGTAGCCCAAAACTCCTTCTTCATATATATTTGTTATGAAAGTTGTTAGGCCCAACAACCTTTAGCCTTATCCAAGCTGGTTTTCAAAGTTCGCTTGATTATTTTGTTGATGGCTTCAACTTGTCCATTAGATTGGGATGAGCTGGGAAGGCAAAACATAAGTTGATGTTGAACTTAAAGCAGAACATCTTGAACTTATTATTGTTGAACTGTCACCCATTGTCAGTGACTATCGCATTGGAAATGCCGAATCTGCAAAGGATGTTATTCCATACGAAATCTTCTATTTTTGCCTCAGTAATGGTTGCCAAGGGTTCTACTTCGGCCCACTTTGTGAAGTAGTTAACTGCAATGATTGCATAGCGAACATTGCCCTTCCCTGCAGGCATTGGGTCGATCAAATCAAGTCCCCATTGGGCGAAGGGCCAAGGGCTGATCATAGGAGTAAGCGGCTCGGGAGGGGAGTGATGAATAGTTGCGTAGCGTTGACACTTATCACATAAGCGGGATATTCTGATGGCATCTTGGTGAAGTGTTGGCTAGTAATATCCTTGGCGAAAAGCCTTATGTGCTAGGGATCGAGATCCAGCATGATCTCCGCAGACTCCTTCATGTATTTCCCGAATGACAGTTTCCGCCCATGCGGGCGTAAGGCATCTTAAGTATGGTAGGTTAAAACCCCGCTTATAGAGTTGGTCATTAATGATCAAGTAACGGATAGCCTTGTATCGAATCTGCTTAGCTTGGACTTTGTCATTTGGAAGGGTGCCATGAGCAAAGAATTTATAAATCGGGGTAATCCAACTATCTCCTTGTTGTAAGTTGCACACTTCCGCAGCCATGATGCTTGGTGCTGCCAACAATTCGACCAGAATTTTTCTCCCAATCTTGTCTTCCACCGCTGAAGCGAGGCGAGCCAAAGCATCTGCATGACTGTTTGCCGCTTGAGGAATTTGGGTGATTTGGTAGTGGAAGTGCTTGAGCAACAATTGTGTTTGTGCTAGATATGTTGCCATAGAGCTATCCTTAGCATCAAAGTTGTTGGTGACCTGGTTAACCACCAATTGGGAGTCACTGAAGATATCAATTCGTTTAACCCCAAGGTGTTTGGCCAAACGCAAGCCTGCTAGGACGGCTTCATATTCGGCCTTATTGTTCGACGTCTTGAATTTGAAACGAAGAACATACTCCATCGCCACTTTGCAAGGGGTCGTAAGGACTAGTCCTGCTCCACAACCCTGTTGGTTGGACGAGCTATATAGACTTCATGTTGGGGCTGTTGGTTCTATTTTCTGAGCTTCCGAGGGTAATGAAACCACTTCTTTAGGCGTAGAAACAATGTCAACAGGATATGTGAAGTCGGCGATGAAGTATGTCACTGCTTGGCCCTTTTCAGCTAGCTTTGGTTGGTAGGAGATGTCAAACTCACCCAATGATATCGCCCATTTGATCATTCGCCCAGAAGTGTCAGGACTTTAGAGTATTTGTCGAAGAGGATGATTGGTAAGCACGATGATGGAGTGTGCTTGGAAGTAAGGGCGAAGTTTTCGAGCAAACATGACCAATGCTAGAGCCAATTTCTCAATGTTGGAGTATCGTGTCTCCGCATCTTGTAAGGCCTTGCTAGCGTAGTAGACAGGTCGTTCGACATTACCATCATTTCGAATGAGAACGGAACTTATTGCTGAAGCCGATACCGACAGATAGATAATGAGAGTGTCACCAACCTCAGGTTTGGAGAGCAAAGAGGCTTTACTCATGTAGTCTTTGGAGTTCTTGAATGCCTCAGCACATTTATAAGTCCATGTAATGTACTTCTTACTTCCCTTAGGTGCTTTGAATAAATGAGCACATCTGTCTGTGGCCTTAGAGATGAACCTAGTTAAGGCTGCCACCTTGCCAATAAGGTTCGAGATGTCTTTTGAAGTTATCGATTCCTTCATGTCGAGGATTGCTTTGATCTTCTTGGGATTAGCCTCAATGCCTCGTTGGCTTATCATGAAGCCTAAGAATTTTCCAGAGCTTACGCCGAAGGCACATTTGTTGGGGTTCAACCTCATTCGATACCTCTTCAGAATGGTGAAAGTTTCTGATAGGTTAGTGATGTGTTGGTCAGCATGTTTGATCTTGACTAGCATATCATCAACGTAAACTTCCATGCTCTTCCCAATCTGTTCGGCGAACATTGAATTGACCAGTATCTGATAAGTCGCTCCTGCATTCTTTAGGCCGAAGGGCATGACTTTATAGCAATATAGTCCCCTGTCAGTAGTTAAGGCTGTGTGTTCTTGGTCCGGAGGGTTCATGAGGATTTGGTTGTATCCGGAGTAAGCATCCATGAAGCTTAGGAGTTCACACCCTGCCGTAGAGTCTATAAGTTTGTCTATGAGAGGAAGAGGAAAGCTATCCTTCGGGCATCATTTGTTTAGGTCGGTGTAATCGACACACATTCTCCACAAGACCTTTTGGAGTAGGAGGCTTTCCTTGGTTGGATTCTTCTTAATAAGGACAACATTTTCTACCCACGTTGGATAATTGACTTCGTGGACGAAGCCTATGCCTTTGAGTTTTTCAACTTCTGCCTTCATTGCCTCGTACCGTTCAACGTCATAAGATCTTTGCTTCTGTCTCACTGGCTTGGTCTTGGGGTCAATACTTAAGCGATGACAGATTATATCGGGAGAGATGTCTGGCATGTCCTCGTATAACCAGGCGAAAACCTCAGTGTTCTCTTGCAAAAAAAGATCAATGCTAACCGAATGGGTGGTGACAAGGTGGTACCAATCTTCACCATGCGATCCGGATAATCTTTTGAGATAGAGACCTTCTCCAACTCTTCAGCAGTTTGTGCTTGCTGGGTGAAAGAGTCATTTCGAGAATCGTCGGGTTGACTGTTGCCACCGTGAAGATCCAAGTTGGCTTCGTCCGGGCTGGTCTTTATGACTTGGTCATGTATAGAAAGGGTTTCCTTGGGCACAGGCAGGTGCTGTTGCTTGACCGAAGTGTTGTAACATGATCGTGCACTAAGTTGATCTCCTCTGATGTAACCATTGCCATAGGGGGTTGGAAATTTCATCAACAACATATGTGTGGATACCATAGCCTTGGGATCATCAACAACATTGTATGCCATTGGGCAATCAACCACCAGGAAGTTAGTGGTAATGGTAGCTGTGTAAGGGTCTGTACCAATGGTGAAAGGTAAGTGTATGCTCCCCAAAGGTTGCACGATATCACCGGAGCTTATCATAGGGGAAATCGAGCGGTCGAGCAAGTGTTCAGCTACATTAAGTGTCCTGAAAACTTCAGCAAACATGATTTTGACCGAAGCCCCCGTGTTTACCAGGATTCGTCGTACTTCAAAGTTGGCTATGTGAGCTTCCACGATCAGTGGGTCGTTG
Source organism: Malus domestica (assembly GCF_042453785.1). NCBI lineage: Eukaryota > Viridiplantae > Streptophyta > Magnoliopsida > Rosales > Rosaceae > Malus > Malus domestica. The sequence continues at coordinate 27,193,810 of NC_091667.1, read as the reverse complement.
TGAGGGTAGATGATACCTCTTTCTTCCTCAGGGTAGAAACATATTGGATCCCAGTTAGGCTTTTGATACTTACCTCCCCTGATGTCTTCCACGTGAAACATTTGGTGGCCAGACCTTAAAGCTCGTTCACTATTTTTCATGGCCTTGTTGGAAGATTTAGATATGGGTGTGCCACCACTTATGAAATATATCACATTTACCTAGCGTTGGTAACGGTTACCCCTTAGAGGGTGAATGAGGAATTGATCGATTTTCCTTCACGTGCCAAAGTTTCAATATGATCACGAAGGGTGATACACTTCTCGTCGTCATGGCCGTTATGGTCGTGATAGCAGCAAAACGTGCCCGTGTTCTTCGTGGGCTTGTAATTCGGGTGCCTCGGCTTTGGCTTCGGTATCAAGTGTGCTATGCTAGGGTAAATGGCCACGCATGTGGTGTTCAAAGGTGTGTATTCCTCATACCTCAGGGTAGAGGCTGTCTTGACACATGCTTGACCCACTGTGTTGACTGCCTGGGGTCGGGGATTATCATGGCGATACCCTTGGTTATCGCAGTAGTGTCCCTTACTCCTTTTACTAAAATGAGACTGGTGAGGATGGATATCTTTCCTTTTGCCCTGAGATTGATATGTCTGTTGACTTGGCAAAGTATTAAGTAAGGCAAGGGGAGGCACCGCTGCCGTTTGGAAGGTCGAAGTCTTCTCATTTGGTTGGATCTGGCTTCCACTCCCTACTTGCTGATAAGGGGTGGTTGTGGGGGGTTTCCCTTGATATGTCCTTGCCTCGGCGGAGGCATGGTTATAAGCCTATGCCATCACCTCAGAGTAAGTCTTCCAAGTGTTGGCATTGATCATGTACTTGAAGAAACAATCACGTAAGCCTGTCGTAAAGGCCTTGATGGCGGTCTTGTCATCTGCATCAGCGCTGCGAGAATACTCATGGCTGAAATGACCAGCATACTCTCGTAGTGACTCGTCCGGCTTCTGGCGAATAGTATACAAGTCATCTGTAGAATGCAAGCGATCGGTCTGGAAGATGTGTTGAGAGACAAACAGTTTCCTCAGTTCCTCAAATGAGTCTACTGTCTCAGGTGGAAGACGGCAATACCAGTTTCGAGCTCCGCCAGAGAGAATAGAGGGGAAGAGAAGACATCGCTCTTTGTCGGTGTGCATCTAATATGCCATGGTGGACTCAAAGAGGTTAAGGTGTTCAATTGGGTTCTCCCTTCCAGTATAAAGTTGTAAACCAAGCTTTTGTTTTGTCTTCGCTTGAAGTGAGGTGTCGAGGATCCTCCTTGTGAGAGGGCCAGGCCTGGGTTGGTTCCAGTCAGATATCTCGGCCTGACGTTCGGCCTTCAACTTGTTTACTTCCTCAAGGAGTTGTAAGACAAAGGGGTCTTTAGTGGAGTCATGTACCACTAGGATTTTCTTTCGTAAGTCTCCATCGCCTCTTGGAAGTGGGAAAGTTTGAGCAAGGGCGTGTGATTTTTCCTTGGACTCGCTGTACTGACTTCTAGGGCGAGTCTGTCGGAATACCTCAAAGTCCCCTGTACATTCATGTTCCTCTAGGACATGTCGTTCCTTCCCTAGATTGGCAGCTGGCCTGGGTCGTGGAAGGGGACCGAGTCTTTTAGAAACCCTTGGGTCATTGATCTTCGAGCATATATGGAGGGGATTCTTTCGACGTTGCTTTAGGAAGGCTCGGCAGTCACGATAAACGACTTTCGATCCTTCCAACCATTCTGCAATGAGGTGTCTTCCTCCACTTCTCCTGCTTCGGGTCGAAGCAGCTGGGTTGAGAGAAGTCTCATGTTGATCAATGTTTTGATGATTAACTCGCTCCTCATTAAGGATACCCATGTCGAAGAAAGGTGACCCTTCGTGTTGGGGGGCACCCAGATGATGGTTGATGTCCACAGGGGCAACAAGCTCGCGTGTGTGAGTACGCATAGTTTCATGGAGCATCTTAAAGAGCTTCTCATACTACTCCTGGAGGACCTCATTCTTCATTGCTATCTTGTTGTTTTGAGCTTCTAGCTCATCGACTTTAGCTTGAAGAGCAACCCTTTTTCCTTCATTCTTTCGTTGCTTCGCACTAGGTGCAAGATGGGTGTCATTCTGCGTGCTGTGACTTCCTTCGCTCCCCATGTTGGAGATGGATGCCTGGTCAAAAGAGAGTACGAATGGTGGAAACCAGCTTGACAAAGCTGAAGAGAGTGGGAATAAGTGTCGTTCCCACAAACGGCGCCAAATGTTGATGCACAAAATCAGTGAGGACTTTGGTACAACAGAAAGTGTTAAGTTTGTGACATTCGCTAGATTGCTCTGGTCACTAGTGTGGATAAGTATGTAAATGGATAGAGACAGGGAAGCAAACACAAGATGTACGTGGTTCACCCAAATTGGCTACGTCCACATAGTAGAGGAGTTCTCATTAATTGTGAAGGGTTTACACAAGTACATAGGTTCAAGCTCTCCTTTAGTGAGTACAAGTGAATGATTTAGTACAAATGACATTAGGAAATATTGTGAGAGAATGATCTCTATTTATAGAAGAAAGTTTCTAGTTTCATTCTGACATTGACACGTGTCGTGTTGTGATTGGCTTCTGATGTTGACACGTGTCGCGCTATGATTGGCTTCTGATATCGACACGTGTCGCGCTGGGATTGGCCTCCTGGTTGGAGGGAAACTCTTCTGGGTCCTTGACGGTATAACGTTGACCGGTGCTCAGTAGTTTCGGGATTGGTCAAGTATGGTACAAACATGACTGATATCAAAATTGTTTTTTCATATTATCTATTTTTAGCAAAAAACAACTATTAGTAAAAGCGTCATGTAATCATGCTTATTCAACTATCCAACAACTAGTTATGTTGCAAAAGGTAAGACCAATAGGGCCCAATGAACAAAAGTACAAGAGGATTGTGTGTGTGTGAGAGAGAGCAAAGTCAAACCAAGTGAAGTTAATTACCCTACTTAAGTTTTCCCACTCAAAAAAATAAATAAAATTTGAGTAGATTAATTGATCAAACTATTTTCACAAAGAAGCCAGCTCGTTATATTTGAGTTCTTCCAGCTTCATATAGGTATAGTTACCAATAAACAAAAATTCCACTTGTGAGAGTACTTAACTAGTCACGTGATCAAACGATCTAACTTTAAGTTTTTCGATTAATAAGGTTTTTTTCTTTTTGACGTGGCAAGAAAAGGCGTAACGACCAACAACCAATATAAGTGTCTCCTATAACAAGCATAACGGATAAGTCGTCTAAACAAAGAAGGAACTAGATAAGGTCATCGCCACAAGAATCCACACACACACACACGGAGTCCACTTTTGTTCACAAACACCAAAAACCACTAACAATGGCGACCCTGCAGAACTCACCCTCCCTCCACAGGACCCCTGTCCTCAACTCCTTCACCAAGGTATCTCTCTCTCTCTCTCTCTCTCTCTCTCTCCCCTTTTTCTGCTGTAACTCGCCAAAATTCAATGCCTGTGTTTAAATTTACTTTCTTTTTTCACCTGGGTGGCAATCAGTTACACAAGCAAAGCACATTCCATTGCTGTAGAAAAAGCAATTCTTTTTTGGTAAGAGCAGAGCAGGCTTCAGCAACTTCTACATGCTCTCCTTCTCAAGGTCCTTTCTTGCTTTCTAATTTTACTCTCTTTGTAGAAATCAACCTGCATTGTTAGTTTTTACTGCCCTACTGTACATTTGTAATCACTCATCAATTTCTGGTTGATTAATGATATTGGTGCTGGAGAATGTTAAAATCCCGCGTCGAAAACTTAACAAAATGAAATACAAAAAGTAATGAATGTTAGCGATGTTAATTCAGTAGTGAGCCACTAGACCGCCTCTAGAATATGACAATTGGCTAGACTCATCAATTTTCGCTTTTGGGTTTCCATCTAGTTGGGTGTTTATCTTTGGCAGATATATCCAGGAGACGCCAAGTGCTAGCAGCAGGAACAATTGCTTCTTTGGCTCTTCTAACTAACCAACATTCTGTATCATGTAAGGAATTATAACGGTTTCGATTGTTCTGCACTCTACCTTTTAAGTTTAGCGTTGTAGTACTAAGTTTTCTAGATGTCACATTGAATCCTAGACAGTGTTTTAAGTAGCAACAATGTGCGTAATGTGAAGTGCGTTGCTTTCCCTTGATTAATATTGACCGATATCCTAAAAGAACACTTTTGATATGGCTCAGTTGCTGCAGAAAATATCAAGGGATTTCTGCCTGTCACGGACAAGAAAGATGGATACGAATTTGTCTACCCTTTTGGATGGCAGGTGAGAGTTTTTTGTGTTTCATCAGCCTCGGGCTCATGTGCTTGATCCTTTGCTATTGCGCCAATTTTTTTGATGGGTTTTTCGCCCGAGGTGCGGACAGGAAGTAACCATTGAAGGTCAAGACAAGGTATTCAAGGATGTCATTGAGCCGTTAGAGACTGCAAGTGTGACTCTGTTCCCAACCGTCAAGCAAGACATCAAAGAATTCGGGTCCCCGCAACAGGTGGCTGAAACTTTGATCAAGAAGGTTCTGTCTCCTCCTACCCAGAAAACAAAGCTGATTGAGGCAGTAGAGGTTTGTTACATGTTTTTTTGTGCGTCAAACATTGGCATAGCCACATAAGGCGTTCAGTTCAACGTCTCCGTGCTTTCAGTAAGAGGGAGACTCAGCTAGTTAAGCCTGAGTCAAAACAATGAAGTTTACTGATAGTACATATGTAAAATTACGACAAAACTGCAAATCAACGATTCAAACGTCCTACCTAGGCATTCAGTAGTATCGTACGGCATTCTGTTTGATAAGGCTGCTGGATTCATCGATCGGTGTTGCATAAAACAGCGATGCAGATGCACTAGCTACCTTCTTAGATGGAACTGAATCTGCTGTGATATGTGCTTTATGTTGATTTGTTGCTTTTGTTTCTATGGTGCAGCACGACATCGATGGGAAAACATATTACACGTTTGAGTTCATTGCTAAGGCTCCAAACTTTACTCGCCACGCTCTCAGCACAGTGGCTATCGGCAATGGTACGGAACTGTGAAATGCAACCTGTATAGTATAATGCTTCTTATTCTACTTCATAGCTAGATAGCAGGTATCAGTATTTTGTGTTTTGTGGTTATGACTTGCATTGCAATGCAGGCAACTTCTACACGTTGACGACAGGGGCTAACGAGAGGAGGTGGGACAAGATGAAAGACAAGTTACACACCATCGTCGATTCCTTCAAGCTTTTCAAAGTCTACGATTAACAATTCGATAGAGGAACGGCTCACGTCAATACTGATACGAGGCCAAACTCTAGTCAATACTTGTATCTGCTCGTTCAACAGTTTTCTTTTGCTTTCTTCTCTTTTTCCTTTCCAATTTTTCTTTTAATTTTGTATTTTGAGAGGGTAGGACCAGGGGAGAATCCTTGTTTCTTGTGAAGAAATATAATCATTCATATATGAGAAGATTTGTTAACGTCTCAACGTTATTCGAACGCGACCTCTCCTCCCAGAACAAGTTCCGAGTTTGAATCTCTCTCCCACCATCGATCAAAAAAGAAACATCCGTTAATGTCGATAGAAATTTTTCTAGACAGACTAGCAAAACCGTTCAAACATGTTTAACTTGGCATGGTAATTTTACGACACAAGAAATCGAAACAAGAAATGTACCAAAACTGTAAATTTGTCGAAGTAGAATTGCTCAACATCACAAAAGACTTCCAACTTCGGTTGCGGCAACACGAAAGCAAATAAGCATACTGTAAAAGACTGGATTAACTATTGGCACATTGAACTAAATTTTAAACGCATCGCATTGCCATAAAAAGCAAATATAGCTCCCAATACAAATTAAAGAAAACCAAACTAATGCAGGAGTACTGATACAGTGCAACTAGTAACAAAACTGTCATAGCAACAATGGAATCTCTTGAAACCGGATAAAAGACGATACAACATTAACTTAAATGATTCCAATCTTGTTGGCAACATCCAAGGCGTCATAGTCCGGTGTCAACCTGACGTAAGCCTTCTTCGTTCCATCAGGCCTGCACAACACAAGTCATATGGTAGATTAAGCTTGGCGAAATCCTCAATTAAGCTGCAAAAAGTTAACTTCTTGGTTCCAGAAGGAAAATTTGTTTACGAACTTACGATAACACAGGTGTGCAAACAAAAAACATCGATGAAACAGATATGCATACAAAAATATTGACCGGATACCTGATCAAGGTGTTCACTTTCTTGGTCTGAATGTCGTACATCTTCTTCACTGCATCCTTGATCTTCTTCTTATCAGCTCGGATGTCAACAATGAATACAAGTGTGTTGTTGTCCTCAATCTTTTTCATGGCAGACTCAGTGGTCAATGGATACTTGAGAATTTGATAGTGGTCCAACTTGTTTCTTGGTGTTGCACTGATGCGGGGATACTTGGGGTTCCTTTCCTTCTTCAATGTCCTTGGCCTGTGGAATGTGACCGATGTCCTGATCTTCTTGGCCTTCTTCTTGAAAGCAGGGCCTGATTTCACAGCCTTGGCAGTCTTCAAGGCCTGGGCCTTGGGATCTTTCTTCTTGCTGTCAACTGCATGCAGAAACATATTACAATTAAGGATGCATAACAAATCATGTGAAATTGTACGCCTATAGCCTATAACTTAGATGTTCGTGGACTGGAACTACAATTTAACGAAAAAACATGGTTACAATTCCGTTCTGGCATTAATTAAGAGGTGAACAAATCCTATTCCGCAAGTTTCACAAACAAGTAATACCACGCAAAAGAAAAGTTACGCAACACTTGAATAATTGAAGCTCAAAACAAAACAAAATTTCACCTCATACATTGAAGATAACAACACAAAATGGCATTCAATTATGCCACTGACTTGCAAAATTGCCCATTTTATACACAAATCGGAAAAGACATACACCTACGAGTAGATTGTCTACCAAAGTTAAACGACACGAAGTATACAAGCCGCAAAATAAGGGTTCACGGAATCAAATAAACAAATTTTCACAAAGCAATCAAATACAGCCATTAGAACCAATTAATTCATTTTTCCCAAAATCCATTTTCCACAATATAATCGACTACATCAATTAAACCCATTAATTCTTTTTCCCCTTCTGGCTACTGAACAATATATATGTATATCTGTTGTATGAGAGAGGAGGTACCTTTAGCAGGGGCCATTGCTCCAAGCTCTGCGGGAAACGATCCTACCTGACAACCATTTCGTAAACAAAAAATAAGTACAAAATTAACCAAAACGCACAGAAACCAGACTCACGACAAAATCTACAAAACTAATTAACAAAAAAATTAGGGTAAATCCAGTCTCTTAAGTGCAAATCTAACTCGTTTAAGCTTCGTCACTGGAGGTATCTGGTTAGAAAATTTCCCTAGGGTTAACAGACAGCGGTAAAAGGAGGGGAGTTCGGAAGAAGTACCTGTAAACGAAGAGCAGCTGCGGCCGAGGTGTAGGGTTTTTCTAGTGGAGAAGATGAATCTCAACTCTTTATATAGCTACTTTCTTTTATTTACTCCATGTGCCCTTCTTTCGTTATTGGGCTTTTGGGTTTGGGGTCCTTACTTTCAATATGTTGTTGGGCCTCGATTGGGCCGATTTTATACAAATTGGTATTTAGGGTTTTTGTGGTGATAAGGCTTAATTATAATAGTTCCCTGAAACTATAGTAAAATTCTACTTTGCCCCTGGAAGTCATAATTAATAATCCACTTTTCCCTTTTGATCAATCTTTTGCGTATTTTCTCTTCATCGTCAAATCTGTCAATACATTTTGTCAAAACTAACGACGTCATTGATCTTACTTGGCTTCTCTAAGTTTCTGACATGTAAGAGGCGAATGTTTTGACAGTTTGTATACGAACTTAACCACAGCGATACACAACAGCAATGGTTAAGGATCTAATATGAGATTTGTTCATATTCTGAGACAGTGACGGATTTAAGATTCAAACTTTGAGGTCTGAATGTTAGAAGTCCAAGTTTCTTAGATAGAAATGGACATTACATTAAGCACCAAGTGGCACAAATGGGACCCACACCAAACTTTCAAAGAACCTCCAAATGACCTTCACATGCCTGATTTCTGAGTGGTCTTGAGACCGCTTTGGTCCCAATATACATCCACCCTTGCTCTCAAGGGTAATAAGTTTAATATTATCTCATATTATGTATAACAAATATCAAGTAGCTTTGAGAATAGAAACATATTATTTTACAAGAAACTTCTTTGTGAAGAATTCAATCGATAACAGAGCATCGTTGGGCGTCTAGGATCATTTCGTATGTTGAATGAAGAATGGATGCCAACTCTAAATTTTGTTCGAGTCAAAGGTAGAACATGAAGTAGCTACAAAGGAACTTAACCCTTAATTAATTCACGTTCTATCTTCTAACTCGAACAAAATTTGGAAGTTAGCACGTTTCTAAGTTTCAGCATATTTGTATGAAGGTAACAAACAAGAAGAAACGATTCATCCAACAGAAGAAAAGGCGTACCAAATCAGTCAAAGAACCTGTCTAGATATGCAATAGTGGAGAGTTATAGCCACCCAACTTCAGCAATTTCTAATGCGGTTTTAGCCAAACTAAGGTTATCCACCTTAACAGAAAACGCCCCGTGAAAAGAAGCACGGTAACGTTGATTAAGTCGATCTACAACTGATTATATAAAGGGTTTAGCTAGATATTTCGTCACTACTACTTCGTTTAAGCTCCAAAACGCCATATACGCTCTGGACCACGCGCAAAGTTGACGTGTTTACTCCTCTTTCTCACAAAGGAAGACATTGGAGAGAACATTGTTTGATTCCAATGATGCCTTCAGCAGTTTCAGCCCCTGAGAATTATTCAAAAGAAAATGATCATTTTGCGAAAAGAACACTACTTTCGATGAACAAAACACAAGAACTGCGCACATTAGCTAGATTACACGCCTACAGAAAAACGTATGATGGTTATCGTTGTTGATCAGGTGTGTAGAGTAGAAGGTGCATTACTTGATTGAGATCAAGACATCCATTAACCTTATGACATGCCTCCCAATTCAAATCATAAAAGCAAAGAAACGAAAAGGCTAAAAGATCGAAACAGGAATGTAAAGCAGTTCTCTCAACGTAGGTGGAAATGATTTAGAAACTAATTGATTAAAAGATGAAAAGTAGCGTTTTCTATTAATACGTATGTTTGGAAAGGCATAGTTTCATCAAACTTTTCCAATAAAACAACATTAAAACCAATCATATGAGATACAAATTCCGTTTTCTCTGTCTTTCAAGAACAAAATCAGACTGCTTATGTCAATGCATTCAATACGAAAGGCAATGAAAACAGAAATAATACGCTAAAATGTTGAATTCAAGATGCGTAGAAAAATCACATTAAAAAATGGCAGAGAAATTTAGGATTTCACACCTCATCCATGCCCATATGAACAACCTTCTCTTCAAGGGCACCAACCTCCTTAACGTTGAACTTGTTGAGCAAAGCAATACATGATATGGTGGACATCGGCTTCACTTCCAAATTATCCATAATCATGTATGTCACAACATCTTTCACAAAACCTGCTCCGCCACCAGAGGATCCTTTAGCGGTAGCCGGAGCAGCAACATAAGGCACCTCGGTAGATATAGCAGATCTGCACTGTGGACAAACGGCCCTAGGGTCATCAGCCACGTACCGGTGGTAGCTCCCACACATGTACACCTTTTTTACCGTTGATCTATCACTTGTCAGCAAATGTGGGACATTAGCGCAGCCAATGGGGGACGTGGGTTTCAGCAGAGTGTCCTTGTTGAGATTGGGCAGCATGTATGTGTCATTTAGATTTTCGACACTGTCGTAAAGTCGGCCTAAGCTACCAACCATGTTGTCCTTAGAGAGGAGCCTAATGACAGTTCCAACCGGCAGAGACAGAAGGGTGAAAAGGAAATCCACAAAGTCCTTGCCGGCTTCGGCAAACAGAACTCTGTGGCCCTTTGTATCAATCAAGAGCTTCAAGCTCACAGTGGTGGTTGCCATTGATGCAGTTAAAATCGAATTTCAGAATATTAAGACCTGTAGGCATAAACTAAATATTTAAATTCATAAATAAACCGAGCTATTGCTACAATCCAATGGTAAAGGAAGCACATTTAGTCATACACTCTTACTTATGAGAGATTAACCGAAATACAATGTAATTCTTTTAATTTTTTTTTTGCTGGTACAGATTATACAAACCTAAAGGGGCTCAACTCTTGGAGGAACCGAAAAGGTTGCTCCTTTGTGACAAAAAAGACTCCGAGTTCGAGTCGTAAAAACAGCCACTTTGCAAAGAAAGGTAAGGCCGCGTACGATAGACTTTCCCCGACCCTTACAAAACGAGAAGCCTTGTTGGCTTGAGGTCGCACTTTATATTATACATTGCATGCATCTTAAACCCAACAAAAAACAACTAATTTCAGAGAATACTGATAGCGTTTTTACCACTTGTAAAACAAAGGGTTAAACCATAGAAAATTCTTGCAAGAGAACAAGTGTTTGTAGTATAGAATGGCTCAAGCAAGGTCGATCTCCTCAGGGACTGATATAAACAATTTACGAGTTTTTGTGTATTTAACTTATTTAACTCTAAGAATTACACTAATTTGACGAAACTAAATATTATTAGATGTGACTTAAACAAATATTTAAAATGGGAATTGATTTATAAGAATAATGATTCAACTTTAAACAAGACAAGTAAATAAGGAAATTCAAGATAAAATAAATGATTTAAGAAAAATAGATTGACAATATGCTAGAGTTCAACCTTTACCAACAACACTCCTACGTAGCTATTCCAATTGCTTAAATAATTGAAAACACACATGCTTTGAAGGTTGGATTTTCCTTGTGTATGTTTTACTTGTAACATTCAAGCTAAAACGCATACCACTACATGCAACTTATCCATGACATTTGGATTAAATATAAACATGAGTGATTCATTAATCTTGGTGAAAATTCTTTTGTTAAACCATATAATCCCTAAGAGCATGATATTTACCTTAGGAGAATACAATCCTCAATCACAAGAAACACAACCAATTTTAACGTGACATTCGTTCAAAATTGCATCCGATAACTTTTCTAAACATCCTAATGGTGATCAAGCATCAAGGTACATAGATAGTTTAATTCGGTGATTGAAAATATCAAAGCAAGCATGTAACAATACTGAAGCAATTGAAAATAAATCTACGTATTCATGTTGCGGCTCATGACCTCACTCTAGCATAATAAAATTAGTTACACATAATTATGTTCATACATAAGAAATTATCCATAAAAAAATAACAAGAAGGAAACACCCGTTTTTGGTTTGCTCCTGACTTCTTTTCCTCTGCCTGCTGCAGTCTCTTCCTGCTTCCTCTTCTCTGCGTCGTCTCCCTTGTCGCGTCAGTCTCTCTTCCTCTTATATTTCCTTCTTAGTCGGTTCTCTCCTGACACCCCCCTGTCTCTCTTATCATTCAGTTCATTCTTTTTCTTCCGTGCTCCTCTCTCCTCTCTGTCATCTTCTGTCCGTGTCCCCCATTTCTTATTCTTTTCCTTTTCTTTTCTGCTGTGCTCTCTGCTTTCTGCCTTCCACTCCCTCTTATTCTTCTATTTTTCTTCGCTCCCTCTCCTGCTTTTTGTTCCACTTCCATCTTCTTATATATATATTTTTTCTTTTCTTTTTCTTCCTGCCAGTGCTGCACTCCCCTTTGCTTATTTTATTTCTTTTGTTTTCTTTTTTTTATTTCTTTGATCCTAAAACAAAATTAACTGCACATTAACACAAGGTAAGATAAAATGCTACAATTTTAACACAAAAACATCACAAAGACTTTAGAAATGGATGGTATAAATGCATGAAATATATGAGTGATCAAATACCCACATATATATATATATACAGATTGCTTAAGGGAAGGGATCCCCATTTTTTGAAAAAAATGGGGATTAGATGTGGGGCCCACTCCACATCGAATTTCAACGATCCGAACCGTCTATTTTGTTAGTCTCGATTCATAGATCATCCTTGCAAAAATTTAATTCAATCCGAAACCGTTTGCCTATTTAATTATCAAGATCAAATTTCATTTTTTCTTATATAACAAAGTATTCGTTCATTTCCTTGAACCCAATTAGATGTCTTAAACAATTCCGATTTAGCTAATATTTTGCAAGGATGATCTATGAATCGAGACTAACACAATAGACGGTTCGGATCGTTGAAATTCGATGTGGAGTGGGCCCCACACCTAATTCCCATTTTTTTCAAAAAATGGGGATCCCTTCCCTTAAGCAATCTGTATATATATATTCTTATTTGTTTGAAGAAATCAGTGACCTTTTTTTTCTGAACTAAGCAGCCTAATGATATGATAAATAATGCAGATCAATTTTTTAGTTCGGGAAACTAGCTTCGTCAATATTTCCTTCTTCTTTTTTTGAATAAAAAAGCATGAAGAATTAAACTAAAACTTCGCACAGAGAGAGAGAGAGATAGAGTTTTACCAAGAGAGGAAGGGAAGCTTGCAGCAGAGTAAGGGGGGTGTAGAGTTTTTTTTTTGGAGTGGAGAAGAAGTTGATGAAAATATAATTGCTCTGCAAGTCGGTTCTCTCTGTATTTGTAACTACCCTTTTGCTTCAATGGACTCTTTCACCAAAAATGAAACTTAAGCGGGCTCAACTCTAGGCCCACTTTTAAAACTACCGTTATTCTTTACTGCTACGGAGCAGTAACGTCCCTCTCTAGGGTTCCTCCTCAACGAATGAGCATTCACTCCGGATTCTCTTTACGAGGATTTCGAAGATCTTCAAATCATATTCGTCTATTGTATATCGTGAGATTAATTTCGTCAGATACTAATTATATTTAATTTTAAATAAAATTATTTAAAATAATTTCTGACCACACGATTTACAATGAACAGATATAATTTGAGAATGATCGGAATCTTCACAAAGAGGGATCTCGAGAGGATCCTCATTCTTGCTCAACAACAGTCACGCACTCAGTCACCCACTCTCTCATTGACCCTTATCTCTCTCTCTCTCTAAAGTCCAGCCTTCACTCAACGATCCTACTCTACCCTCTACCTTGCTCTGTCGTGGCTTCCGGCTACATTTCGAAAGTGGAGAACAAGGTGTTCGTCGTTTTCGTTAACAAGAATATGTGAATGGGTGGTTATATTCACACAATTTTTTATTTATCAAATATCTTAATTCTTAAACACCAAATTGAATAAATTGAAAAAAAATTCATGAACAAAAATGACTAAGAATGTGAAAAGTTAAAAGAAGTGTGTGTCACATATACACTGGTCACAGTGATCACCATACTTCCCAAAGATGTTAAGCTATTGGAGTGCCTGAGTATTTGACATACGTAATGGAACATATTGAGAGTATGAAGTCTAACAACCACATGTTACACACCATTAATTTTTTCTTGTCTGTTGTTAGATTAAAGTATTTATCACACATGAAAAGATATGTTGAAAATATGAATCCACATTAGATAAAAACAAACTTTGTATATGTTTATAAATAGTTGAAATACTTTATTGATTTTTATGGCATATCCTTAACTTATTTTATAGTATAAGAGTTGCTTGTTCAGTTTGTGAATGCCACACGTGCATATATTAGGATTAAAATTTCGTCATAAGTGAGATTATGTTAAGAGTATAAAGTCTTACATAGAAAAAAGAATCTGTTGTTGTAAGTAGTTGAGTCCATATATTCAATTGATTTTGGGGGATGATATCCAAACATCCCATTTTACTTCTCACACATCTTTTTAATTTTCGATCGTCGGATCGAATGAATTAAAGAAAATCAACAGACAAAAATTAACAAGAGTAGTGTGACAAGTAATTTGGAATGTGTAGATAGCACACCCCTTTATTTTATAACCAAACGTCACCCTTCTGCAATAATATCATTTATTCAATGAGATTTGACCACAACATTTCCATGCACTTAGAACAATCACCATTTGACAGTCAAATATACTGTATTGACATCCAAGAACTATTATGATTGAAAAAAAGAAAAACTAAAGAAAAGTTCAGAAAAAATTTAATTTTAGTGAAAAAATTACAAATAAAAATGTAATGAATAGTACGAGAAAAAAATTAAAATGTAACTTTTTGTTAAATATAGACAGTACCAAATGTGTTTATTTAAAACTCTCCTTTAAAAAACAATTATACTACATATTTGTAAGTATTATAGGCTAGTCCCTAAAAATTACTAATCATATTGTCAACCAGTGCTGTCTAAAAAGTAAATAGCATTGGCCTTTGCACTTATTCCTAAAAAGTTAGAAAGGAAGAGCGTAATAAGAACACCCATTGAAATCTTTTACAGGCTCAACAAATCTTTTACAAGACCTTAATCTCAGAATTTTTTTTACATAGTTCGAAAGTAAAAAAAGCAACTAATAAAGATCTCAAACTTTTCGCAGACAAAAAAAAAGAAGTCTGAAACTCAAATTACTTAATACATCATTACCCATTAATTTGACAAGGTGGAGAGTCGGTAGGACCTGCAAATCCAACCACATATGGAAAGGAAAACATGATGCCACCAATACAAAAAACAAACATCACATTCACATAAGTCTCAGATTCTCAGATTGACGCTTCGAAAACTAGTTAAACTGTCAAACCTCTTCACCAAGGAACAAACCAGTGAGATTTGAGTTCGATAACAACGACCCTCTCAGCAATTCCAAACCCTAATTCACAAAAACAAAGACATTAATTATCAAATAATTCATAAAGTTAAGAGAAACATAAAAGGAGAAGATGAGGAAACCCTAATTATAAATCCAGACCTCTTGCCAGCCAAGATGAACCACCACCACATCAAGCTTACCAACATCCTTTACATCGGACTTGTTAAGCACGTCGAGGATGGAAACTGTAGACAAAGGCTTTACTTCCAGATCATCCATGACCATGTATGTGAAGTCCCTCACATACCCTTCCTCCACACAAGGGTGCAGTAGCAAGATATTCTTGTCGAGATTAGGGAGAGTGTATTTCGGACTCAAGTTTTCGAGGCTGCCGTAAATTTTATCTAGACATCGAACCATGCCGTGCCCGGACAGCAACTTAATGACGTCGCCATCGCTCAGAGAGAGGAGGCCGAATAGAAGGTCGACAAAGTCTTTGCCGGCTTCTGCGAACAAAACTTTCTTACGGTTTGTGTCGATGAAAAGCTGGATGCTCACACTGAAATTGGAAGTTGCCATTGACGAGGGGTTGTGTGATGACGATTGATTACCCTCGCTTTGCTGAAGTTTTCTTATTTTATTGTGCCCAAGGTGGGATGTGATTGATAGAAAATATCACGGAGAAAAATGAAAAAGTAATAACCCTTTGTGGGTACCGATCACTGTACTGTAATGATGCAGTGTTGTATTGATATTCAATTGGAAGAGAATTTGTAGTGCGATTAGAATTGGATTTTTTATTAACCCCTCATATTTTGTTTACTACATTTCACATAATAATTTAATATTAAATTGCTCATAAAATGACTATTTAAGCTCTAAAATATTCTAAAAATTAAAAAGAAGATTTTAAATACACCTCAAGTTCTTTTTAGAGTAATGCTTATAATTTACTTCTACGCTCTCACATAAGCAATATGACTATTTTTCCAAAAAAGAATGAACAGATTTTTCGCAAAAGTTTGAAAACTCAATGTGAAACTCCACCACTTTAATATTATATACATTCAACTACAAGAATTAAACCATTTTGCCCTCGAGTCAGTTTGGGTGAGACTTATGTCCATTTGTCTTTACTTTAATGAAAACTCATTTCGACTAAAAGAAAGATTGAAGAATTAAATATGTTACTAATATGAAAATTGAAAAGAAAACTGGAGGAAACAAGTTTGTGAAGACAATACGCGGGTTTGATGTGGGGTGTATGTAAGGAGTTTAGGGTGTGAGGGTAGCTTAGGAAAGAATGTGCGATATATTAAGATATTTTGTAATTTAAAAAGTAGATGTAAGGTGTTTTTAGTACGTGGGATGTAATCAACAAAATATAAGATGCCAATAAAACAACCTCTAGAATTTGATAGAATTTTAGTGAACTTTAAAATTAAGGTGTAATCAATTATCATTTTTTAATATAATTTTAGAAAATTTTGAAATCGCATATAATCAAAATTAAAATTAATTTTTTTAAAAAGAAATACATTTAAATTCATAGATAATCAGTTAAGATTTTAAATTTACACATGTCTAAGTGTAGCGAGAGGGTCAAATATTTGCTAAAATTTTGAAGGACGGGAGATTTCCATAAACCACACCCCCCCTCCTCCTCCTCCTCTCTTCCCTTGCCGGTTGATTTCTTGTGAAGAAATCTGAAGGAGATAATCACATAAAATGCGGTAGCCTTACCTGCTGTTAAGGCCAATTAAGTCAAAAGTCTATGATCTGAGAACACAGACCTACTCGTAGATCACGGCCCTTGATGACTGATGGAAGATCTTCTCAATTTTCAGCGAAATGATGTTTTTGTTGCCTATATGTTTACTCATTGGACACGAAAACGATCATTGATAAATGCTACCAGGAACCAACCCTATACATTTCTAGTTCTCTTTTTCATTTAACAATTTGATGCGGAATAATCTTTTTTTCCTTTGTTTGCGTTCAAATTTCATGCAAGACTAAAATTTTTGATAAATTTTTTATTGAGATCCGCTGTTAGCATTCTATTATCTTTTCTTGTCCCTATTTTCTCTCATTCAATAAATATTGTACTTGAACTAAAAAAAAAAGTAAAATAAAAACAATTAAAATGGTCTTTTTTTCTTTTTTAACAAAATGGTCTACTTTTTAGATCACTTATTAAAGATTATTATAAAAAAAAAAAGTGTATCCAAAATTATTTAGTCATATAGCGATTTTCAATAAATAGAAAACTCAATTAATCTTGACAATGTTAATCTAATAATTCTAATTTGGTTATTTTTTATGAACGTGAATTCAAAGCATGATATAAAAAAAAAGATAGTTTTGATCATAAAATAATATCGTAGAATATAAAAAAAGAAATCGAGAAGATTCAAGTGAAAAAATACTAGCATTTTCACGCATATAAATTTGGTGAAAGATTGAATAAAGAACCTAAATTAAAGACAAAATGAAAATGAATAATACGGGAACAGGAACTATATAATCAAACTCCTTTTCGAATGCATATAATTTTTTTTTTAGTTCAATTAAATCATTACAGCTGATTTAATACTTCTATCCTCTCACGTTCCTCTTATTTTTATTTATCAGATTTAATAAATTAATAAAAAATGTGCCTATACGCACCGAATGCCGGATGGTACAAAGTACACCTATCCTGTAGACATTTAGTATTTTCTTAGGACACGTTCAGTCAAAAATGAATTAACGATAAATAATTTCCCATGCCCTTATTTTTGGATTTGGATTCCTTCTTGATTCAAATTATGAGGATTCTAAATATCTTCACATTTTAGTCATCATGGTATATCGTATAATAAGAAATTATTTGATTTTTTACTTAAAATTAAACACAAATAGTATCTGACAAAAACTGATCTTACTATGTACGATGAACGGTTAGAGATCCCACAAAGTGGATTTGAAGAGGATCCTCTTCCCTGTTTTTTTTAGGAAAACTAATGAAAATGGCTTGAAAACTTTGAGTTTTAATGATAAGGACAAAATAAAGGGTAAAGTGAATAGTACCAGGATTGACTTTTTAGTGTAAAAATGTGATTTTTTGTTAAAGTGAACAGTATCAGGAGCTTTTCGTTAAAGTTCCTTTTTTTTTTTTTTTCCTTTTTTGATAGGATTTGCCATTTATTTGTGGAAGATGATCATCTCTAGATCCACGTTGTGGGGATCTTAGAGATCCCCACATCCTAATCGTTCATCGTACATCATGCAGTCAATTTTTATCAGGTGCTATTTGTGTTTAATTTTAAATAAAAAATTAAATAATTTATGATCATACAATGCACGATAAATGGTTAAGATGCGAAAATTCCTAAGATCCCACAATTTGGATCCCAATGAAATCCAAATTCTTTATTTGTTGGGCATGATAGACAGTGTAATTCTAAAAGGAAAGGGATCATCTCCAGATCTCTTTCTCCTAATTTACCAAATTAGGGAATCCGTGTCATTGAAATTTGATCTAATGGCTACAAATAGGGGCCTACATTAAAAGTTATAATAACTTCAACCGTTGAATCCATTTTCTAATATACGAATTTCCTAATTTGGTGGATTGAGAGAAAGGGATCCGAAGAGAATCCCTTTCCATTCTCTACTTTTGTACCAATTAATCACTAGCCTTTTATCAGAAAAGAGGTAAAAATATTGTCTACAAAATGTGATATGTAACATTTGTTTATAGAATAAAAAATAAAATAAAACCCTTGCATGTGCAATGAGTGATCAAGGGAACAAAAGAATGCAGTTTACTTGTTTGTTGCACAAGAACGGAAAGGGATCCTCTCTGGATCCCTTCCTCCTAATCCACCAAATTAACGAATATATGTCATTGAAATTTGATCAAACGGTTACAAACAGAGACCTACTTTAAAAGTTAAAATAACTTCAACCATTGGATCAAATTTTAATGACACTAATCTTCTAATTTGGTGCATTAGGAGGAATGGATCCGGAGAGAATCCATTTTCCACAAGAACAATGACTAAGAGACGTAAAAACTAAAACTAGCTAGGGTTAATTTGTATAAAAGGCATGATTACAAAACTCGAAATTTAGTTTATCTAGTCAAATTAACATATTTCATTCTTTGATTTCAAAATTGAAACAAATTCGATATCAAATTAGATTGCCCATTGTAAGACTTAGCCGAACTTTTCATCTCGTTAATGTAAAATATATCGTTGTACTAAAAAAAAAAAAGGTGAAACAAATTCTTTGTTGGTTTTGTTGTTGATTAGGGCTTTTACAACCGATTTCTTGTTTATATTTGACTTCCCAATTTAAGTTAGAAGATTCCAACTTAATTAACAAAGATGCAAAAAACCAGTAGTGATAAAGTCCAAAAAGATCGTTGATGAAATCCAAATTAATCCATGAGTGCAATTACATCAACTAGATTCAAAGTAACAATGCAGGAAAACAAATCAACTCAAAACCAACTTCAAAAGCAATCTTCAGTTCCCACTTCAGGTGAAAAGCCAAATTTTCACGCCACTTTCTTACCCAGAAAAACACTGGTGAGAACATAGTTTGACTGGAGAGATGCCTTCAGCAGACTTATACCCTACAAAAAGAAACACAACATTGATCATTTTTTATTGGCATACTAAAAATATCCAGATTTATTATTTGATAAATTGACATCACAAAGTTGATAGAAAATTTTGTTGAAAGTGTCAAACCTCTTGCATGCCAAGATGAACCACCTTCTCTTCAAGGGCCCCAACGTCCTTAACATTGAACTTGTTCAGCACTGTAATGCCTGAAATGGTAGACATGGGCTTCACTTCCAAGTTATCCATTATCATGTATGTGACAAGACCTTTCACATAACCACCACCCTCGCCGGAGGAACTTCCAGAAGCAACCTGCGGTGCTACATGAGGCACTTCTGTTGACATAGCGGAGTTGCACGAGGGACAAATGGCTCGAGAATCATCAGCTACATAGCGGTGGTAGTTGCGACACATGTAGACCTTTCTAGTTGCTTCATCGCCGGCCAATAAGTGAAGGACATCGGTACCTCCAATCGCTGGCTTGGGTTTCAGCAGAGTGTCCTTGTCAAGGTTGGGTTGCATGTATGTGTCACTCAGAGTCTCAACACTCTCGTAGAGTTTCCCTAAGCTACCAACCATGCCATGCTTGGCGAGGAGCCTAATCACAGTCCCTACAGGCAACGATAGAAGAGTGAAAAGAAAATCCACAAAGTCTTTGCCTGCTTCGGCAAACAAAACTTTGTGACGCTTTGAATCAACTAGGAGTTTCAAACTAACAGTTGACTCGGAGTTAGCCATTTTCACACATGCAGTGAGGAGGGCAAGCAGACTCTAACAAGGTATATATATTAAGAAGAGGAGAATTGTAAACGTTTGGAAATTATGTAAAAACATAAAGGGAACCGGAACAGACGGGTAATTTACGATTAAGTAGGGTTTGGGAAATTAACAACACTGTTTCATTAGGGTCATGCGTTGGTTTTAGCTGGCATGCGTCTCGATCTGAGCACTCACTGCAAGTCCCCATTTACAATTAACATATGATCTTATTCCCAAAACAGACATGATAACTTGTAATTAACTCCAATTAATTATCATCTGATAGCTATCACAAAAAGAAGTATGCATAGAGGACCTGTGTCAACCTCTCCAACAAGGTATAGTTTTGGCAACTAGTAACATCTTCCTCCACTCACTGATACAGTATGTCAACCTCCAAAGCTACTAGTCCAAAAACAATATTTGGCATCGTCAGAAGATTGCTATTATGATTTGGTGTTGCTAGCTACATAGTCCCCATTTAGGTCTATCATTTTCTACTATAAAAACCGAAACGATCGACCAATTACTCACCAAAACTTTTTGCTTTAGTAACCCGACATTTACTTCATAAAATCAAAACATCTGATGAAGAACACCGAAAAAATGGGATCCGTATGGATAATACCAAAACCAACCAGAATATTTACCCAATTCAAATATACTAAAAAAAAAAAATTTTGAATCCACCAATTTATCAATATATCACTGATACACAGTGGTTGAGTTTCATCAAACTAATACACATAGTCAAATAAAAACTGATTGTTCTACTAATATATTTATTGTTGACCCTAAAGGCCGAGTATTTATGAGCTAGCTACATCATTTCTAGTGAATGCGGATGTGCCAATTCGCAACCGAGCTCAGTCGGCGAGTAAGATAGATGTGATAGTGGTGTCAAACGCGTGGCTGACTTTTGTGTTCGAGCGATCACGACCGACCTCTAGGTTCTAGAACCTGAAGACATGGTTGTTAGATCGAAGTTCAATAATGGTTAAGCTTTCAATGTGCCAAACACTTAAGTAACCTGATTAACTAAAACAATTGTTAGGGATTGAAGTTGCTCTAAATTATTCAAAACATTTACGTAAAATTTTCTTACTATACAAAAAATTTAGGTCAGTAATATGTTGGAGAATCATGTGCAACCTTAAATGTAAACCCACTCTTCTAGCTTAACTAGTCCAATTAAGGACACTCATTTTATTTAAGGTATTTAAATCAAAGTAAAGAAACCTCACAAAAACACCGTTGCTAATTTTCTATAGCAACAACAATCTCAAATATTTATGTCTTCTTTTTACCAAGAAACACATTGGTGATAAGATAACAGTGTTGGACTCCAATGACGCCTTCAAGAGCTTCAATCCCTAAAAATACAACAAAAAAGACAGCATATAGTAGAGCCGAGTATAATCATTTACGAAAGAATAAAATAAGACATGACTAAAGAAAAGTAGTTGATAGGGAAAAAAAAACTAAAGAAAAAGTGAAGAGAAAGAAATGAGTGATGCTAAAGACACTAGCCAGTTGAATTTGATTTTGTATAACACATCATATGACGGTTGATGTTGACTTTCTTTTTCAAATTTAAAAAATAAATCCAACCATCAACCGTTATATCATGTAGTCAACAAATATGGTCTAAAAACATGATCTCTCTTGCATTTTCCAAAAGAAATATATAGGAATTCAGACCTCCACCATGCCAAGATTAACCATCTTCTCTTCAGGAACACCGACTTCCTTAATATTGAACATCTTAAGCACAGTAATACTAGAAATAGTAGACATGCGATTCACCTCTAAATTGTCCATGATCATATGTGTACCAACACCCTTCACATACCCTCCCTCAACGGACAACGTTGTTGCTGCGTTGGTACTAGTACGTGCTTGCGGGTCAACATAAGTAACGGGGGTGGAAATGGCTCTATAATTACCAGAACCACCATGTGGGCACTGTGGACATGTTGTTCCAGACACATCACAAATACAGCGATTGAAACCGGTACAAATGTACAACTGTTTTGGATTACAGTCATTGCTGCTGGTCAGTAAATGAAAGATATTAGCACCAGCAACTGTGCCATTGGGTTTGAGAAGGGCGTCTTTGTCAAAATTGGGTTGCAAGTATGCATCACTAAGGTTTTCAACACTCTCACAAAGTTGGCCTAAGCAACCAACTATGTCATTCTTCGAGAGGAGCATAATGACAGTGGCAACGAGAAAAGTCAAGAAAGTGAAAAGAAAATCTACAACTTCCTTTATCGCTTCAGCAAACAGAACCTTGTGACCCTTCGTATCGATCAAAAGCTTCAAACTCACACTGGTGGTATTGGTGGTTGCCATTGATACAATATAAGGACGGTAGAGGAGGATATATAAGGGCATGCGATATAATTTCTAAGCCTTAGACAGACCTATCAATTTATAGGCTTTGGAATTAAACCATTTCAACTTCAAGCTCATGCGAGCACGGCTTTTTCAGAACGAAACGGTTACGATGGCGGAGTGTTAATTAATAAATGACTCATTTGATTTTATCAGAAGATTCAGAACTGAAGGACCTCGATTATGGACAAGAAGGCAGAGGGTTACCAAATTAATTATAGAACTATTTGTTTTCAAAGCTTGACGTTCATAATCAAAATCACACTAGAAAGTTGAGATTCAATCGTAAAACTAATTGCAATATAGAGAGTAGCCCAACTACTTATAAGCATATGCAAGGTCCCTCCTCTCCCCGACGTGGACTTGATACTCTCAACAAAAGCATCTAGGCTTTTGCTTGTTCACCTCCCCGTTCTATGATAGATGTGTGAAGTTCAAAAAGAAGCAACTGGAAAGCTATTTTTTTTTTTTTTTTAATTTTGTAAACGACTCCATGTACCATATACTAATGGCTCCATACAATCCACGTTCAAAGTCCAAAATTCTCTTTGATGCAGCTTTGTCTTCTGCTGAGTCTGAAAAGGGCTCGACGTATTGTCCTACAAGCATACTACAATTTGTCCACCTTGTGTTTTCTGGTACTTGTTTCTGTAGAGTCTAGAGACAGTAGCATGTGCTAGGAGAAGGTTTACATGGAATTGTTAACAAACGTGTCCCAAACACCCGGTCCTTTTCCTGCTGATTTTGCTGATCCTTCTATCTGTGCTGCTGCAGTAGACACTCCAAACACAAAATCATTAGGGAAGCCAAGCTCTCTTAACTTCGAGTTCCTTTGGGTTTAATGCAATGACGGGATCTTGTGACAAACACACATACACTTTAGAACCCTTAAGAAGGGTGTTGAGGACGCCATGACCTCTTTCAAAAACAAGCGAGGACAAGAGAGAACTAAGCTTTGCTTCATTAAGGATTAAGGATGCTTGAGCAATTCCAACTCCTACAGTAGCATTAATGTGTCCAACCTTTGAGTTACAAGAATATCTAGACAGTTACCCTTTCGTTGGTCAAATGCTGTGTCTCTTCGATGATAAATTAAGGGAGCTTGTTATTCACACTCCAAAATAGTCATCATAAACTCATCCCTAACGAAAATAAGAAACGAGGAAAGACTACAAACACAACTTCGATATTGTTAGATTATGATTTGGTTTTTAGCTCCAGCAAAGTATCCTAGGGTTCACCAAGGTTTAATGAGAAGATATATCTCACCAAAACTAAACTTCAAATATATTGACTGCAACATAGACGAGATAATGCTAAGAATTCCCAATTATTCCACATAATTTTTGTAATAAGAGCTCATAAGCAACTTCTAATAATATACTTGTGTTTCATCGTATGATTTAGTAATAAGGAAAACTAATGAAAAGTGTTTGAAAACTTTGAGTTTTACCAAAATGACAAAAAGGTGTTGTAAGTGAATAGTATCATGAGTGACTTTTTAGAGTAAAAATGTTCTTAACGTTAAAAATGAACAGTACCAGGAGTGTTTCGTTATGACTCCCTTAGTAATATTGCACTAGATGGAGCACACGCAGAATGTGCATAACTACAAAGAAATTAAAAAGTAAAAAAAATTATAATCTATACTTAATAATCTATTAATAGAACTCTTTTTATCAATCAAAATCTCAAGAAAATACAATGATGTAACTTTTGCGTTTAAGTTTGTATTTTATGTATGCTTTTGCGGAATTTTGTCTTGTTCTCCACTACTACTTGTAGAAACAAAATTACAATGCAACAGCTTGATTTCTCTGTGTTCATGTTTATATTCATTATGCAATAGCCCAATCTTTGTGCTTCCTTCATGTTTATGTTTCAATTTTGTATTCATAATTTTTCAGCCCTAAGTTGTGGAGCAAGCATCAGCTGTATTCGACTCAAAGCTTACCCTTTTAGGTGCAACATCAAACTATTCGTTGACAAAAATGCTAACAAGATGATCTTTGCAGAAGCTGAAAAAATATGGTTTGATACCATGTTTGGATTCCTGGCCTTACACATTGGGCATCTCCAGAATCTAGATGTGGGCTCCATACAAAATCTGTCTTGCGACCTTTATTCGCTTAATGACCAGAAGTAAACAAGTATGTGCTGCTCCAGCCACATTCGATTTATGTCGATCCTTAAAACCGTGCTTTGTCGTTGCTGAGAAACGATATTCGGAAACTGACTTCGAATCAGATTATTCCATTGAAAAGAAAACCACTCTACATATACAACATGCATGTATGACAATATTGAAAAAAAAAATACATTGGTTGGAAGGTTGGAAATGCATGCCGAGACTGCAACGATCCCATGGACGACAGGACGTACCATGTCCAATCATCTGCATAAGTAATAACAGCAACTACTTAAGCTGACAAGGAAGTTATGGGTTAGGGGTCGGATCTGTAGATCATCGGTGATGGAGTATAATGGATGCTTAAATACATACACTCCTCCAATACTAATGGTTGCTGCTGTTATGTTAATTTGACATGATACATCCTATTGTTCATGACACCATTACAGTCTGGGCATACATTTACAACCTTCTCAACAAATGTAATCTTCTTCATATTGACATACATGCATATTGCATGTTTTTTTTTTTTTTTTTGGAAGGGAATAATCGGATTCAAAGTCTGTTTTTGAATACTTGTTGCTCAGCAATGGCAAGACACCGTTTTGATGACCGGCAAAAGCCAGATATGGCTGGAGCAGCAAAGACTTGTTTTCTCCAGGATGCAGCTGCTTTTCATCAAGTGAAAGCAGGTTGCAAGCCAGATTTGGTATGGAACATAAATTCAAATTCTTCAGAAGCTTAATGTTGAAGGCCAGGAAACATGGTATCAAACACATTTTGCTTGGTTTAATATTTGAACATTGGGCCGCAAGTGTGAAGAAGTCCAGAGATGCCAATTAAAAGAAGACTTGCTCGAAGCCCAGCACCAAGCCCAGAGATAAATTGGCTCCTCCCCATTAATGCATAGACCATGTGTCTATGATTTAAATGCTAAGTGATGAAAACTAACTCACAATCAGCTAAAAAACACTTTTTATTGGCAATACAAGTAAAAAGATGATGAGTCACTACCCTCCAAATGCTTTCGGGCAAGAGTAAGGTCACAGCAGTCGGGCTAATTGGTCTATAAAAGGAGGAAGAGGCCCCAGAGACAAGGGCACTCAACCAATCAAACAAACAAATATACAAACTCTACTCTCAAGCCAGATTTGCATCCAAAAGCTATAATCAGCCCATATCTCATATTTTTTAGCAACAAGCTATCTCTTGTTTAGATCTCCTTAGAAAACCTATATTTCTCTAGTTAAAAGCTCTAATATGTCCCTCAGTGGCGTAATATTGATTCCTTGTGTAAACCTGTTTACCATCCATCCCTTTCCAGCATACAAACCTTTGTAAACTCAAAGAGAAGTGGCTGCAAGAAGTTCAACCTTGACAGACAAGGTGAAATCTTGCCCGACTTCCTTGTGTTTGTATTTACATTTGTAGATCTATTACATAATGCATTTTCCAGTATGTATTCAAGTCATATTCACCTGTTTTCCTAGTCTCATTTGCATCTGGTTCTGGTTAGTTTAATGGGTATGTTATCATTAAAATCAATAAAGAACCAAGCAAACGGCTAAATAGCTTAAAAGGGATGTGGACTCCCTTCATTCGAACATACAAGACTATGAACTAAAAATTCTTGGTCATAAGACAAGAAAAAAGAACTTAATATTGACTTAATGGGCTTTGGATATATAAAAGAGGCCCTTTATTTTTCTGGGCCCTCTTTGGTCGCACCAGTCATGGGTCGGCCCTTGCTTGTATTACGATGTGGATTATATATTGTGTACAGAATGATAGTTATTGTACATCATATTATTGCTAGCATATTGTGAGGTTAAGCCCACCTCCTTCCTTTTGATGTAGATAATATCGTTTATTAAAAAAAAATGATAATTATTGTTATTATAGAGAGAGAGAAAAGAGAGAACTATATAACATTCATAATCTTTTTTTGGGTGAAATGTTATATATTACAAACTAGCATTAATGTTTCCAATATTTGAGTTAGAAGATTATGTAGACAGTTACCCTTTCTTTGATCAAATTTATTTATTGAGTAGTAAAAATATTAATTGTTTGACGGTTTCGGTCGTTTAAATTTGTTGCTAAAGCTAGTATGTTTTCAATATTAAATTTATACGAGCTGTTATTTGCACTTTAAAATAGCCATTGTGTTAAGACATTATTATTATGTCGTATTGTAGGATATAGTTTCACTCAATGGCCTGGAGAAATTCCGTCTCAGGTTCCTCGGACTTCGGATTGCCGTTGGTAAAAATCGAAAGGAGTCAGCTCGGGCAACAAACATCCCAGGCTTCGGCATGGTCTCCCTTATAACAAAGGTGTTTGTATGCGTCCTTAAGCTGCTTTAGAAGGTGAGGTCTAGCAACACAGAACCTCTATTTGGTTCGAGGAATGACGAGTTCAAGTAGTTAAGGTGGCTCTATCTTTTATTCAGGAAAAATTATATAATGCAGCAGAATCAAATGGTTACAACTTACAACCATTTCTTTCTTTGGAGAGAGAGAGAGAGAGAGAGAGAGAGAGAGAGAGAGAGCATGTCGAATGGAACGTTTAATCTAAATTGCTAGTTTGCCGTTGAAGGCATTCAGGATTTGATCCTTGTATTAGTGAATATACAAGAAAAATCTGATTACGAGTTACCAGTTGAGATTAGCAACAAGGCAGTTAAGAGTGTAGAGAGAGTGGCGTCCTGCACACAGCGATCCATGTCAGTATTCGGAATTACAAAAAGAAACCAGAAAGGTAAGCACTTGTAAACGAAAACAACAATCAACGGTCCTTATCTGGAATTCCTATGGACCCAGCTACACACAACTCTTATATTATAAAAACTTCACCTTCACTTGGATCGACGGAATATGACATCAAGAAAATATCACAAACTACTTTGAAATGGAGCCTTTTTCATATGTTTGGATTTCTCCGTTGGTTATCAACTTTTTCTTCTATTAGTTTTGTTTACGCCAAACATGCAAAATCTTCCTTTAGTTTTGTTTCCGTTTTGATCTAGCAGTAGCAGAAGCTAGCATCCAATCAAAGTTCACTCCCCGTGGGAGATTTTTCAAGAAATGGGCATTACTAGACTCTTCGAGGGACAACTACTGCAGCTGGAATAAAATCAAGTGAAGTGGGCAAAGGGTGCGTGCATGGGCCGTTTAGTAAAACCTTGTATTTAGTGCAGCAAAACAGTCATACTAAGATGGTTGGTTCACTAGTGACATGCCACACAAGGCCTTCTAGACGAAGCAACTATCCCAATTGCGGTACTGGAAAAATAGTTGACTAGCATGTCTTAGATATGAAGGAGAATAATGGTAACCAACTACTTCATTACCTTAATGTTTTAGCCGCCGGTGTTATACTGATGCCTGGAAAATGTTGGACTGCAAATTAAGTCAGCTGGAGAAACAGAAAATTGATTTGGGCAAGAGGACTATAAAGATTCTCTCCTTAATTGCACTGGCACTACAACCGGCTCAATAATTCAAGAAACTCCACTGGTTCTTCATTTTCTTTAACAATCTGTTCATACAGCAATCAGTGTTCACAGTTAGAAACACCATAGTTTTCACAACAATTCACAAGTGCATGCATTCACAGGCTTTAATCCAACAGAAAATAATACTTTGAATGAATGAACACAAGCAAATCGAATAAATACATTAGACCCCAAATGAGCCAAAAATGAACGGATTATCGAAGAAACATAATTAGTCACTGCTGAGTAATGAACTAATGACATCAGGCTAATAATCAAAAGAAAGTCAGAGACAATAAGAGCACCATAGATCTTTTGGTTGAGCGTAAATTATGTTAAAGCATAAAAGGGAAAGAATGAAACCATGTTTGAAAATCAGATTGCAGCAGAGAAAGGATCTTAACTTAAACCTAAAAAGAGATGACCTAACGCAATATGTAAGAAACTGCAACTGAACCATGCCGAAAAATCAGATTTAGAAGAGAAGGAAAAACCTAACAGCTGTCATGTAACCCACTAATCAAAAGTGAGAGCGACTGAGACCCAAAATAGCTAGGATACATACAGTAGATGGCAATAGCAAATATACCAAATTTACAAGAAGCCACATTAATCCTAAAGACAAAAGCACCAAAAAATAGATGAAATCACATAAAAGTAGAGGTAAATATTGCATACCTTAATGATTGTATCCTTTGGCAGACCCATTTGGATAAGAACATGAAAACCAACTTGATCCCAGTCAGTCTTTTCTACATCAGTTCTCTCTCTGCCACTATCTAATTGAATGGAAAACTTATCATTGTCGAAAAATTTCCCCACCCAGAGGTACAAAACCCTGTCTTCACTTTTTCCAAAGCCTGTGTTTGGTGAGAAAATAGTGTAAGCAGCTTTAGAATCTAATTCTCTCACACCAAATGCTGTTATCTTCTCTAAACTGGGCCAGTGGCACACAAAAGGTTGCATAAAATTGCATTGTGCTGGACAACTTTCCACAATCTCCTTTGAGGCAGAGAATTTTGTACCTTCACCCAAAGGTTTCCAAGCCTCAGTGGAATGTTTAATAAAAGAAGCCTCCATCTGGCATAAGCCAATACTATCACCCCAATGTGGTGATTTGTTGCATTGATGTGTTGAATCTCCCCCTTCATTTTGAACATCATCCTTCAACTCTACAGCATTGTCAATATTATCTACATGGCCTACAGAACAAGTACTGTCATTTATCCTAACACCATCTTCTTTACTGGGAAGAAATTTTGATGTCGTACTCATCAGCCTCATCTCATCACTCATTACAGGTAATTTAAGAGACAAACTACCTCTGCGCTCTGCAAGCGACGAAGAAATTTTTTTAGATGGTAATGAGGTTGATCTAGAATAGGGCTGTGAACTACAACTGGAAACAACATTTTCTAGAGTGTTAGACATGGGCTGATCTGATGATTTAGCTGAGAGGAGAGAAATGTCAGAATCATCTGACGATGTTGAAAATACTGGAAGAGAGCATGAAGCTGCAAATGGTGAATCCGTAGAGGATTCTGAAAAGTACTTTGAATTAGTGCTTGATTCAGAAGAGATGGAATCTGGTGAAAGATATGGAGGTGAAGAAGAAGAGGATGCTGAAGACGAAGAGGACGCTGATAAAGGTGATGATGAATTGTTAGCTGAATGAACTAACATCATAGAATCTGAATAGACCCTGGAGAGGGATATCCTGGGTGCTGACACAAAGTCCTTCATATTGCCAGAGGCAAACTTACGCCTGAGGGCACTCCAGCTGCTCTCTCTAGCAGGAAGATGGGTTTCGTGTTCGTTCTCTGAGGATGCAAATGGAGGTACAATACCACCACTAATAGCTTTCTGGAAAATTTCAAAATCAATATTATATATGTCTGATTTCCTTTCACCCGGGCGAATCTTAACTATTGACTCCCCAGCCTCCCCTTCATTGCCAGACCTATCCATCAAAGGTAAAATGTTTGAAAAAGCATCCCAAAAATAAGCTGGTTCTTCCCCTTCCTTGATTATTGTTATTGGACCTTGCACTCTCTCATACCGAACGATCTGACAAACTGCCCCTCTTGCATCCTTTTCCATGATGGCCTCACAATTCTTACCAATCCAAACATATATGGCAGAAGGTATATGAACAATAAATGCACCTCTAGAATCCAGGGCAGATGGCGAAGGATCATTCAACATTTTTGGAACAAGATGCAAGGGATCATATGGTGAATGGGGGGCAATTCTGTACACCCGCAATAATGAACTCGGGCTAAGAGGGAAAGCATGTACCCTCTTTTGGCACTGCAATAACTGACAAGCAAAACCCATATTTGGATCAGCAATACCTCTTGCTGCCTTCACATATTGAAATGCATCATCAAAACTCTGTCCTTCCCTCCACATAAGATACGCAATCACCAATGATGTGGACCGAGACACACCTTGACAACAATGAACCAAAACTCTTCCACCTTGTTCCCTCACATCTTCAAAGTAATCAAAAACATCATATAGAATACTTGTAATATCTTCAGTCGGACTATCTTGCAACCATAGAGTTCTATACACAAAATCCGCCTTGAAATACTCGGGACAAACAAAACCCACACAATTCAGAACATGTGTGATCCCATTCTGCTTAAGTATGTCCCTGTCCCTTGCAACAGCATCTCCGCCAACATAAATGTGTTCAGCCACTTTGGAACACTCTTTATCAAAGAAAGCAATCTTATCCCTCCTCACAAGCCCACAATTCTTTTCCGGGTTTCGCTGAATCGTTGACAAATCAAGCTTCAACCTCTCCCCACCACTTCTGCCACTCGGGGTAGGAGGTTGTGGCCACTCACCAATGTCGTCTGAACCCGCCTTGGGCCACTCATCTAAGCTACGCCGAGCAATGGGCAATTGCAAGGGGGGCAAACCAGACTTAGCCTTGCTATTCTGCTGGGACCGAGGGGTTAAAGGTACAGGAAACCTACGATGGTTTTGGACACTGTTTCCTACAATGACATTTGGATCTGCTATGTCTCTTTCCTCAGTCTCAGGGTTGGTCCGTGAAGCAGACCACGACGCTGAGCGCCAGAACATCTTCCGAGAGCTCGAAAGCTGGGCCGGTGGCCGTGAAGTAGCGGAGGCATCCTCCTTACTCACCATGCCCAATTGAAATTCTTAGTGAAAAAAACCCAGAAATCCGAAAAACCTCCTAATTTAATTTCATTTAGCTTCAGTACGCTCCGAAGTATAGCGTGGGGTTTTGATTTATTAATCAACACCAAATCAGATCAAGCATCAGCTACAAACACACTCTGAAGAAGAAGAACACAAAATCGTACTAATCTTATTAATCAACACCAAATCAAAATTTCCATGTATAATTAGCGGTAAATCAGATCAATAGGCGCCAAAAATACAGAGAATTTTCGACGGTAAAACTCGTCAAGTAGAATGGAAATCCCAATCTTAAGCAGACTCCTGAGTTTTTCGTCGGGAAGAAGAAACTGAATCAAAACGAATCGAAAACGATGCAATTTTTGAGTTTCTAGGGTTCTATGTGATGCAAAACTTAGAGATAGAGATTGGATTTGAGACTTACGGATTGAGATGTCAGAGAGGAGGAGCAGCAGAGCAGAGCCGAGCCGTGGAGGAGTGAGAAGCCTTGGGAGTGAAGAGATAGAGAAGTAGAGGAGGAGAGAGAGGGAGGCAAAAGCACAGGAGGGAAAAGGGGGAAGAAGAAGGATTCACAGTGGAAAAAAAGGCAGTGGGTTTCAATTTGCTTCCTTGTTTTGTTTATTTAACTGTTTCAGAGACTGAGACCCATTTTCTATACCCATCCAATGTATACCCATTAACTCATATAAAAAATTCAACATGGTATCAGAGTCAGGGGGCGGTCCCGTACTACCACGTGATTGGGTGGGTCCTCATTGGTCCTGCATAATTGTCCACGTAGGCCAAAGATACCACGTGTTTGGGTGGATCCCCAATGACCCTGTGCGATTGGATGAGTCCCGACATAGCTCCAAGTGGTTGCTGATGTGTGGAATTTCACGTGTGACCCATAAATGGAGTCTCACACGCGGGGGAGTGTTGGAACCTCCAATTGTCCCACATCGGCCAGCAGGGAAGAAGAGAACCCATTTGTATAGAATTACCCCACTCTAACTAACATCGAGACCTTTTGTTATAAAACCCCACACCTGAGGATTGTGCAGGTGGTTATGTGGGAACAGTATCGATGTTGTTGGAGTGGGCTCTCGGCCCTCGACCTGAAAAATTCTACAATAATATCTCTTTTTGAAAAGACCATACAAATATTATTTGTTGATACAAGTGTTAGAGTTGAAAATTGAACTCGAGAATTCAGATGTAGAAGGGAAATAAATAGTATGTGAACGGAGAAATGAACTCAAAATTTGGATGCAACTAAAATATTCTTAACCAAACTAAAAATTGAAGGTTTCGGGTTTGAAACTCGTTGCTGGTGTAAAAGCCAGACTTGTGGCCTTTGTGAGTGAGTCTTCCCAGCCCCGGAATAGGTGGATAACCGTGGCTTGCCACCAGTTGTCTCCCTTTAAAAAAATAAAAATATTCTTAACCAACTAAAGGAGAAACTTGAATGCGGAAGCTCAAGGTGGAGGAATGATACAAACAATTTGAGGAAATCACATCCGAAAGTCGAGTACAAAGTGAATATTCTTAACCAATTGAAAGAGAAAGTTGAAAGCGGGAGTTTGGGTGCATGAAAGGATACAAGGAGGAAATTGAATTTAAAAATCGAGTGCACGGTGAGTATTTTTAACCAATTGAATCACGATCATCTCCTACAATGTACAATATATAATATTCATGTTACAATTATTAATTAATCAATGAGGATTCCATATTTGATTTTGTGTTTTTCTTCTTGTTTTGGTTATATTTTTATAGTGAAGATTTAGAATTCTAAAATTGGTACTTGGTTGGTCCAAAAGAATTGGCTATTGGTAGTAAAAAAAAAAACTCCCAAAATTGGTTGTGTTTGAATTTTGACCACTGCACTATCAACAGTTAACTGACTAGTGTAAGATTCAGATGATCAAATCCTTGCATTCCAAGTTAGAATGGAAACCACTTTCATTGGTATTTGGTAATATCATAAAAGTTAGATTCAAAATATGGGTCGAAGTTTGAAAGCCATTGTTACCTACCAAATTGAAATTGCACATTCAAAATGATCTGTTTAGAAACGATTATTCAAAAAGTTGTGTTAGTATTAGTCGCTTACGCGTGTATGAATTATTGTAAGTCATTTTATTTATGTGGGACTCGGATGCCTAACAATTGTTGTGAATAGTTGACCACTTTTTTCTTTTAAAATACAAAACGACATGAGGAATGAGAGTAGTCGATAGAGCCATGTATGTTGGCTCGGCCTGAACTAGATTAATCCAATTAAATTGGACTAATGTGATGGTTATATTTTATAAACTTATAATATATTGGGCTTGGACTTATTTGATAACAATTATTGTGTCTAACATGTTTGCTCTAAAAAATTAGCGACCACAATTATAATCTTATCAATCACAACCACAAAATGTAATGATTGAAAACATATTGCCATAATTTCACGAACGTTTTTCTACAAGTGGGAAACGAGAGATTCAAAAAGTCCTAAATTTTTTTTGCACGTGATCCAATATCCTAGTGAAGATGATATTCGGCTTTTCTATAGATTCACGAACGCTTTTCTACAAGTGGGAAACGAGAGATTCAAATACGGACGATTGCTACTCTTTGCTAATTTTCACATTCAATGCAATGAGGAAAGCGACATCATGAAGACATGAACCTAAAAAGTCCCCAAAATTCACACATTTCTTAAGCTCAGTATTATATATGACCTTCAGAAACCCGTGTGTGATGAGAATTTGGTATACATCACAGATATCATATGACTAATATAATTCGACCCGATGCCATCGTGATCGGACTGTCACCACACGAAAACACAGAAATGCTAGACAGGAAGAAGTAGGAAATTCAATCATATTAGTAATTTATACTCAACGACGACACATTTTGCCAAATACAATGACCGTATTCTATCATACAATAAGTAGGCAATGCATGTTCAAGCAAGAGAAACACTGAATTCTGTAACGGTTCGTTTATTAGTAGAACATTGGAAGGGAATCTTACCACTCGTGAAATCACTTAATATAACAAGGGTAGTGTTATCCACACACCCATTTCTACTTCTCACACACCCCTTTCAATTTCCGGGCGTTAGATCGAATGAATTGAAGATCAATGGCCAACACATAACAAGGGCGTGGGAAAGTAAAAACGGGTGTGTGAATAGAACCATCCTATAACAATTGGAAGTATTATTGATCGTAGCATGATCCAGACCAAGTTGGCGGACTTCGAGCATAGAAGTTTGTTACTGGAGCGGCTTGAACTCCACGTCTGTTTAAGAGACATCTAAAGTATTGTAGCCGAGATAATGCTGTTGCATAACTATTTCCACGAGATGTTACCCCCCTCCTGCTCCACAAGCGTTCTACAAGGAAAACGAAATGCCACTAAATCAAATTTGACAGTCTTCAAATGATTCAAATCAGATTAAAAAAAAAATGGTAAGACAGGCATCAAATGAAATCTATGGTGTAACAAATTTCACTACTTACCTGCAGCAGCTGCAGCTCGAGGCCAAATTGTTTGCTGAACATCTGATGTATCAGCTGTCTCCCCCCACATGCATACTTCTCCTCCGATAACAAGCTTTTGCTGAGAAATATCAGTAATTCCTTCAAGTGGTTCAGCATCGTACGTAACATCCCAAGGGACATCTAGATGGTCAAGATACCAAACACCCTGATTGCTGAAAATACATCTGAAACCTTTGGCAACCGCCTTCGGACAAACCCCTGAGCCCAACCTATTGGATTTAGAAGAAAGTGCTTTAAACGGTTAGAGCGTCACTTAATGCCATCACAGAAAATGTGCATGGGGAAGAAAATCACCAGTTATGCACTACGGTCTTGGGATTGAGCTTCGATGGGAAGGTATTGAAGGTTTCTTCCCTGCGTAGAGAAAATTACATTTGTTACGTGATTCATTACAGTATTGAGAAACAAAAACAAAGAACACTCATTGGATTTTAACCCCTTTATTTATCTACACTAAAGGGAAGGGGGTAGGCTAAGCCTCACAATGGGCTAGCAACAATGTGGTTCAAATTTGCCTTTGGCAAGTATTTACGAGTGAGAAAAAAACAATGGCTTCAAATTTTCCATGCAAGCCAATGCAAAGAGAAAAAAAAACAAATTTAAAAGGACGGTATCAAGTCAAGGACATGATTTTGGACATACCAGTTTACTGGGGTCCACTTCTTTGAAATTGCTATTTCTTGTGCTTTAATAACAAAATACTGATATGCATCTTTAGTAGTCATGTTTCGCTCTTCAAGCCTACAGATATAAAGTCCAATAAACATATCAAACACAAATCAAGCATGGCTAAACAAATCATCTGAGGTTGCCATGATGGTTGTAATTAAATCAGTACATGCTCAATAGAAACTTTAGCCAGTTTGAGATTGTGTGACTGTAAGAAGAAGTTGTTCGAGTATTTTGTTGTGATTTCAAGTTATCATGGTTTGAAAGGTACAAGAGTTACATGCAAATAGTAATCAATCGTATAAGATCTGAAAGATGATGAATAAAGACAAACAAAGTACGTACCATTGCTTCACATGTTGAGTGGTGTTCCAACAAGCTGCCAATAGTGAAATAACATCAGATGGTATAAACAGATGGAGAGAGGGGGGAGGGGAGAGAGAGAGAGATTAAGCACATGACATATAATTACAGGGGTGAGCAAGGGGAGAAAGGGTGCCGGAAATCATTTCCCAAAATGAAATACCCTAAAGGTGAAATCAATGTAACAGCAAAGAATTTTTTAAAAGCCACAACACTAATGCCCTAACATTGAAAATATATTACCACACAAGTTTGCGTTACAGTTCCTAGAATATTAATCCCTTCTCTCACATATCCATCATATTTTTCAAAAGGCAGAATGTCATCTGCCCACTTACAAGTAACAGTATCTCAATGTAGGTGATATGAACATTTTGTACTCCAAACTCTTGGAAGGATAACAAACATTAATTGTTTCGTTTCTGTTTAATTAAACTTATTATTCCCTTGTATTCATGGATTGTAAAAGAAGAAAGCACTAGTTCACTTCATATTAGTTCTTTGTAAACAACATGATTGCAGAAACTTAGCTTAGAACAAATGTCACTTTTAACTTACTTGTATTAACTTCATCACCGCCCAAGTGGAACAGCTCGAAGGGAAAAATCTTTCTCATATCTGTACAATAGAAATTAAACTTTCATAGGTTTATGCAAGATAAAGGCAAAACTTTCCAAAGTACTTACAGAGAGATAGAGAGAGAGAGAGAGAGATGTTATCACGATGTTAACCTGTCAGAATTCCAGAAATCACATCTAAACTTAAGTCCTTCGAAACATCAAGTGGCTCTCTGCAGGAAGGGGAAGGCCAAAGATCAGGATACCCAGTGCCCCTGCACATGAGGATCAAGAACAGGTAGATCTTTCAAGAATAAGTAGTTTTCAACAGATAACCGAAAAGCATAATTCTTCAAGGAGAGTGCAATGTAGAAAGTTCGAATCTTTTTGCTAATTCTAATTTTAAGTTCCCAGAAAGTGAACACCATGTGGTAAAGCCTAAAGGCAAAAAAATAAATTACCAAAGACAAAAAGCTTCAGATCAGCCAGACAAAGTAGTAAATGAGAGAAAATTTTCTCCATAAGATGAAACTAGATGGCGGTATGAAGTACGCACATTATTGTTCTCTCAAAATCATTTTAACCTTTAGCAGAGGGAGTTATTCAAGAATCAAGATTACAGTATGACCTCCATAGGAAAAGGTTTACCCTTTTATACAGAAAAAAATTGACTAAAATATTGAAAGGGAAGTATCTTCTCCCAAAGTTCCTAGAAAGCCATGAGGCAATAATCACTGAAGAAATCAAAGGCAAGTAAGCTAAGGTCCTTTCATTTGGTGAGACCACGCTAATTAACTATCTAATTCTAGATCAGAAAAAATAGCTACTTGACAACAGTTGATATTAAGAAAGGTTTTTACCATGACTCTGCATGACCAGGGACATCTACTTCTGCCATAACATTGATGCCTGCCACAAAACATCGAAAATGATCATGTAAAATATGCAAAATCCTTTTACCCCTTATGCAATATAATGTCCCACAGCCAGGCTATTTAAACAAAATGGAATAATGAAGAACGTAAGCTTGTTTTGTGGCCCAGTAAGGAAACAACAATTGTCTGCGCACCTCTTGTTTTGGCAAAGCTTCACATTAACATGTCAACATATGGAAAGAACACAAAATTAGTATATGTAACAATAAGAAAGCAAGAACTGCACATAAGATAAGCATGATAAAGGGTTTCTTTTCTTTTCCTTAAAAGCATTTAGAGTTCAAAAGTTAATGAGGATTGCATAATCTACAGTAAAGAAACCTTACTTGACAATTTCAATTGCA
This sequence comes from Malus domestica, assembly GCF_042453785.1. Taxonomy (NCBI): domain Eukaryota; kingdom Viridiplantae; phylum Streptophyta; class Magnoliopsida; order Rosales; family Rosaceae; genus Malus; species Malus domestica. The sequence continues at coordinate 27,156,073 of NC_091667.1, read as the reverse complement.
TCCTCAACCGTGTAGCGCTCCCATTTTGTGTACGCACCATTCCACAATTTTGGATATGAAGGTACTTCTAGAGGAAAAGACTCTCTATCTATGACGTGCCAGTGAAGAACATTCTACTTAATGTAATTCCCAACATCAGTATCACATGTCAAAAAATTAGAGAAGCAGATCGGGATGTAAAACAAATGAAAAATCCTTCCAAGTAGCAAATCTTACAAGTTTAGCATACGACATTGACTGGATCACTTGCTTAATCACTTCAATTGGTAAATAGTGCCTTGATGTATCTGGAAAAGTGTCAACAAGATTGGCACTCAGAAATATTATAGGACAAACTAATTCATGAACTTTGCATAGAAATCCTTCTTTCACGTGAAAAATTGCGGCTTACCAATCAAAAGCCCTCGGTATGCAAACCTTGGACTATCCTTTATGTACCAGGGTGCCTTATTTACTTGTACAGATTTACTCCCATAATCAAAAGTACACAACTGGCTGAATGTCTAGAAAATGGCAGAAGAGAAGAATGAATAAGGAAGAGACCGAACAAGACAAAGCCATGCCTATTTACAAAAAATGAGAGAATTTTTAAGCATCCTATCATGCATACAAATTATCAGACCAGCTATGTCTTCTAGTTTTTCTATAACTCAAGCACTACATATCATATATCGTATCAATTCAAGCAAGTCTTTTCTCAACCACCAGACTTAGCAGAGGAGCATATGACATCATTCTACCATTTCTAAATGGCACAGCTTGAGCACCTATCATGTGGGTGGGTCTCATCGGCTATTCAGGGCTTCAAGTACGGTAATTACACCCATCTAACCATAGAAAAAGCTCCAACGTTATAGGAATGGAAGCTAAGACATGACATTGCTAAGCTGATATAAGGAGACACCAATGAGAGGAACAAGTTATGGCAATGGATGCATAACTGTTTACTCTTATTGCAGGACAATCAACAGTATCCCCAGTAACATTTACTGGCAGTTACAAACCCAACAAAGGTTCAGCTAAGTGACCCCTCGTGCACCACAGTGCGAAAGAGCATGAGGAGGAAACGTGATTATCATCTGTGCAAATTCTACTTCTATCCTTTAATTGGATGATAATGGATTAGCTTTTCACTACCACTCCCTCGCTTTCCTAATTGGAAGTCATGTTGCAGTCCAGTTCACAGTGAAAGACAACGCTCTTATTTATGTACATGAACATGTCCAATTCACAATGAAAGATAACACTCTTGTTTATGTACTTGAGCGTGTACATGAACATGCCTAATTCATAATGAAATTAGCAAAAAGCATGCATACCTCCAAAGCCCGCAGAGCACCATACACAGTGTTCGCCTGCAACCAAAATGGGAACAAAAATCAACATCCGCGGAGCTGCAGCACAACCATACCATTATTTTGGTATTCAATTAATCTAAAATGTAAGTCATGATTAATTAATTATGATCTTAATGCAACCTATACTCGTCAAAGCCACAGGAAATACTACAGAACTGCAATACACAACGGTCTAACATGGTACAAGAGTTCCAATTCCACGGTTCAAAACCCTAGTCATCTGTTAACCCCATGCAGTGCAGTCAATGCAAGCGGGGACAGCATACACGTGTTCTGCTTTATATACATTGCTCCCCGTTCAAGCTTAAGCTTTTCGGGACACAGTAATGCAGCATTAACCATTTAATCTTTCAAATGCTCAACAAATTATCATCTTTTTCCGATTCAAATTGCCATCAAACACGAAACAATTGAAAAACCACAACATCCAATCATCAATTTACCTCGATCGTCGCCTCGCCAACAATCGATTTGCCATCATTCTTCACCACAAACAAAGTATAGCTCTCATCCACACCAAGTTGAAGCTGCAAAAAACACAAAACACACAATCAAAACCCAAAACCCACAATGATTTCCCCAAAAACAGAAACAAATTACAAATTTCAGCAAAAACCCAACTCACATCTTCGTCGGCCGATTCAACCACAATTCTCAGCTTACTAATATCATAACTCTGTCTACTTCCCCTCAGTGTATTCAAAGCTAAAACCCCATGATTGTTCTTGAATATAATTTCTCTGTACCGATCAAAACCCAGCTTCAGAATGCCGGAGCCGCCGCCGTTCCCGCCAACAACCAGCGAGAGCGCTGGGTCGACGGAGAGGGTCTTGTTCCCGAAGGTGAACTCGGCCGGCAGCGGCCATAACAACGTCAGAGAGTCGTTGACTTCGCCGGCTGAATTAACCAAAACACAGAGGGAATGGGAGATTATAAACAGGCTCAGGAACAAGGAGGACATGATTTTCGGGGGATTTTCAGAGGAATTGGACTGAGGGTTTTGAGTGTTGGATCAGAACTTTGATGTTTTTGGCAGCGGAAGAGTGGAGTAGTTGGACCATCTGCTGATGTTGGGAGGAAAAAACCAAAGTTTGCGAGATTAATGCTATTTATACTAAATTTTTATATCATATTTTTATCATCTGCGATTTGATGTGGGCATCCAGATCATTTGAATTAATCAAATTTTTAAATTTTCATACCACATGATATGAAAATATGGTACAAAAACATGATACGAATAACATTACTCAGTTGATAGTTGATGGTGAGGATAATTCGGATGATGATTTAATTAAGGTGAAATCTTTGAGGTTAAATTATCTTCCCTCTTTGTTTATACTATGATAGACTATGATAGTGTTTTGTTGGGGAATTATTGTCTCTGTGAGTGCTGTGTTTATGACATAATATCAACGAACTTATTGCCGCGGTTACACTTTTGGTGGCTGCAAAAAATGCAAATAGAGGATAACTTTAAATTACCGCTAAAAGTTTCGGAGATTATTATATTTTACAGCACTATAATTTTTTGTTAATTTTCTCTAATTGTGTGGGGAAAGGGGATTCGAATTTGGTTTCTCCTTTCATTTAAGATTTTTTTTTTTATTCTCCTTTCCTTTAAGAAATTTTTTTTATTAATCCTCCCCTTAAAAGAATATGAAAACTATGAATTTTAACTAAAATGACAAAAAAATGTTGTAAGTGAATAGTATCAGAAGTGACTTTTTAGAGTTAAATGTCCTTAACGTTAAAAGTAAACAGTAACATGAGTGTTTCGTTGAGACTTCTCTTAAGAATTGATTCAAAGTTTTTATATGATATCAGTCGGTTAGGTAATTATACTGGCCCTATTTTTTTTCCTCTCTCGCCCCCTTCCCTCTGCTGCCAACCCTATTTTTTTTTGTTAATTTTCTCTAATTGTGTGTGGAAAGGGGATTCGAATTTGGATTCTCCTTTCCTTTAAGAATTTTTTTTTTTATTAGTCTTCCCTTTAAGAATTGATTTAAACTTTTTATATGGTATCAGTCGTTTATGTTATTATACTGGTCCTATTTTTTTCCTCACTCAACCCCCTTCCCTCTGCTGCCAGCCCTATTTTTTTGTTAATTTTCATTGTGTGTGGAAAGGAGATTCGAATTTGGAGTCTCCTTTCCTTTAAGAATTTTTTTTTTTATATTCTCCTTTCCTTTAAGAATATTTTTTTATATATTAATCTTCCCTTTAAGAATTGATTTAAAGTTTTTATATGAATCTTGCCTATATCAGTTGGTGCAAACTACAAACACGATTAGTTGGTGTGCAGTTGTTAGAGATTTTGAAAAGAGATCATCTCCGGATCTCTTCCACCAAATCCCACGGATCAAGTGATCTGGACCTTTGAAATTTGATCCAACGGCTAAAATTATTATAACTTTTAAAAGTGCCCTCTGTTTTTAGCCATTTGATCAAATTTCAAGGACCTAGATCACTTGATCAACGGGTTTTGGTGGAAGAGATCCGGAGAGGATCTCTTTCCAAAGATTTCAATAATAAATATAATATATATATATATGTGACGACATGTCCCTAATTTTCTATGTAATTTATCCCCGAGTGTGTAAATTGACATTTCTACCCTGGTTAGCAATGTGATGTGGATGTAGTATTCAACGTTTATTTTATTTTCCTAGTAGCGTAATTAAATAGTACTCGTCGTTACGATCGCATGAGCGCAGATTAAACCTGAATCGAACTTGTAACGAAAAATGGTGGAGAAATGAAGAAGATATGAAGCTTTGAAAATTTTCCCAATTTCCTGCGAACCAAACGACGTGGCTCACCGGAGAAGACGAAGAATATTCCGTCAAAGTTGACGGAATATTCCTAACGTCCGTCGGTCTCTGTCAGTTGCATGCCTTGCGCATGGGGGTGCGTGTGGCCGTGGGCTAACCGGCGTGTGAGGGCGTGTCCGGCCTCTAGCCGGCAAGTGCTTAACGCGTACGGTTTCGTAATTTTGTGTAGATCATTTTCGTATATTCAAACCTTTCGTTTGAGCAAAGTATGGGAGATTTACCTAGCCTTTTTTTAATATGTCCTATTTAATTTATTAGTTTAGTTATTTCACATATAGTGAAAATTATCCCAAGGACACACAAGGTCAAGTAAGGTAAGGAGGCTACGATCCGACCACGTATCAGTGAATGGGCTTTTTGTTTTCATATATATATATATAAACCTTATAGTTTCCACAAATGCTTTTGAATTGATGTATGCATATCATGCCACTGTTGTTTTTAGATTGATATTACGCCTATTATGCCATGATTAAATATGTTATAAGAAATGTTATATTGATGTGAAATGCCAAAATAATCGTACGGGATGCACAAGTATGTTTATTATGTTGACTAAAATTATTGAATGGTTATGGCATGTTTATATTTATGCATGTAGTCAACTCATCATTGCTGCACCCTGGTGTTAGTGCTCACCCGAAGCCAGGGCTAGTATTTCACGTGTATGTTCACCTTTGCACCGCACGCTCGCCTTGAATTCAAGTAGGTGTCAGTCTTATTGTACAGGTTGCATTAAGCAACTCTGACTTGTAGGTGACTGCAATTATCGCTAGTCTTCACGTGATTGTAGCACTAGAGCGTACTTATATATTACACCAAAGTATTGTTCAAGTTAGAAACTATCTGCATGAACTCGTGTGCTAGCGTAGACCAATGAGCAACCTATTTTCATTATGCTATTGTTGAGATATTGTAGTTTGGAGTATTTCTGGCATCATTGTTATTTACAGTTGTTTTCATACTTATACGCAGTATGATTTTCTGGAAACTATACATGATTTATAGTGAGGGGTTAGGATGTTCGGAAAATAAATATGTTTGATAAACCTTTGTTTTTGTGCCCACTCACCCTTATGTTTTTCGCCTCTCCAGGTCTTAGATAGCTGAATTCTCTGTGGCATACGAGGAAACTCCGGCAGATTTTGACATATCTAAATAAATGTAGGGTCTTTACCCGGTTGTGTATTAAGCACTTTAATTAGCTTAGACTGCACACTCTTTTGTCATCTAGGCTCTAAATATTTGTACTCTATGGGTTCTACCTACTACTGTGCACTCACTTTATTAGTTAAATAAGTTCTAGTTTCAGTTTTAAATTATTCACATTCTTTCATCGCTTATAGTTTTGGTTACGTCACCTTCGAGTGACGACGCCTCAACTTCGGTCAGGTGTGTCATAAATATATATATATAATGGTGCTGCGTGCGTAGCATGTGTGTGGCAACCTTTATAAAAGGTTGTATAATCCACCCTTTTACTCTTGTACCTTTTGAGACTGTTATACTCAAAATTAAAAGGATGCAACCAGTCAATATTAATTTATGAAGTTGGACATGTTTTTTTGGGTCAACATTCTTAATAAAAGTTGTATACCTTCAACCAAAATGAATGGGTGCTTTAATTTCTATAAATATATGTTGTGGTATAATGTTTCACACACAATTAAGTAATTTGTTATCTACACAATTTATTTGCTCTCTCTTATCTTTTCATCACATTTATACAATTTATTTCTAATTATTTCTAAGGAAATACAGTTCGGTTTTGCTAATCAAATATTTCATATTTTGTTGTATCCTGGAAGTGATTTGTCAATAACCCTTTAGCAAACTCATTCGAGTGGGGACAAATAAAACTTTAAGGAAACGATTCAAGTCGTACCTTAAAGTCATCATTTGAATTATTTTATATATTTTTACATTTACTCTAACAACAATTATCTTACATCTACCCTCTCTAAGTCGATTCTCTCTCTTATCATTGGCAAAACCCCCTCCATGGCTATCTAGGGTTCTCTCTCTTAATATTAAAGTCTAATGGTATTCCTAATTTGCACGTCATGTTATTTGCATTTTTTCTAAGTTGTATCATAAATTAGTGACCATACAATTTAATATATTGACACCCAAATCTCCACTTTACTAGACAAGTTCAAGTTTCGGACTTTATGTCTGAGCATATTTGAGTTTAGCTCAGCTAACAAAAGTGCTTTTTGGTCTGCACATTTCTCGTAACAAAATTATTGAGGAACAAATTATTCAAACTTTTCACTATCAATTATTCAGCGCTTGATGTAACACGAAATAGACAAACTACAAAGCGACTAGTTGTACAAAATCTAAACTACCAATTAACAAAATTATTTTTATCGACTAAAAAATAAAGATGAAAAACAATATGATATTCTATAACAAAATAAAATATGAGTAATAATGTAATTTTACACATACCAAATATATATTTTTTTTCAAATCTAATCTACATGTCATCATAGTATCTCTAATTTAAAAAATAAAAAATAAAAAAACTCACATTCTCTCTCTCTCTCTCACATTTCTCTCAAACTTCTCTCTTCTCTATACATACATACATACATATATATATATATATTTTATAAAAAATTTAGGCTCGTTTAGAAGTGTTTTAAAATGATTAAAAACGTTTTTAATTAAAATATTAGAATCAGTCTCTAATAAATATGCAAATGAATATTAAAAAACACTTTAAAAGATTTCTACAAGAAACACATAACTAATGTTTTTTTTATAAAAACCACCTTAACATGTTTTTGAAAACACTTTCTCTAAAAGTACTTTCCAAAAAAGACATTGTTAGAATGACATGTTGCCACGCACGCACAGTGGAAAAATAACGTTGGTTTAGATATGCATCAGCAAGTGGGCCAACGAATCCGCACATGTTGCGATCTCTCATTCCCAATTCTCACGAAACCAAACAGCCAACCAACTCTGACTCGGCATACTTCAACTCTGCGAGTTTCTGATCAAGTGCGCCATCATTGGTTAATCGCTACCTGATAGCCATCCGACGATCCTCAAGCGCAGGTCTACCTGCGCCTCCGCCTCACCAATAACCCAAATCTAGAATCCTATCCAGAATTGGGACCCGCATTGACTGTGACCCGAATTCAACGTGAACCAGAATCTCTGGCCCAGACACAGACACAGAGACACCGTCTATTTCTATCGGGTACAGATCATTTCTGTATCTTTTCTATCAAAGCCTACTTTTCTATCAAAGCTCACGGATCAAGTGATTCGGATTCTTAAAATTTGATTTAACGGTTAAAAAGAAAGGTAATTTAAAAATTATAATAATTTTAACAGTTAAATCAAATTTTAAAAACTCGGATTACTTGATCCGTAAGCTTTGATGGAAGAGATCCCCCTTCCATTTCTATCAACCTTTTGACATAACACCTCGTCACCGTCCACGTGGCATCAGATGGCGATCAGAACTTTCAGTTTTCGTAACTCACATACTTTTCTCTGGCGCTTAACTCTCCGAGTATGCAGACCACAAGGTCCACAACAGAACTATAATATAAATTCCCGTTTCCCAAAAACCCCTCGGATTCTCATCGAGTTTTCAGTTCCTGCCCCTCGAATGCTCCCCTGCTCCTCCCGCACTCTCTCTCTAACCCAGCCTTCTCTCTCTCCCTCTCTTTCTCTCTCTAACTCACGGTGACCGGGGTAATGGTGGATCCTGTGACGCCCTGCTACGACGAGGAGAGCTCGCTGTTGCAGGAGTCGAGCATTGTCGACGGGTCGTGGCGGTTGAACTTCGACGGCTTCGAGGTGTCGTCGGAGCACAAGGAGAAGAAGCCTCCGCGCGGAATCCATGACTGCCTTGGGGTTTTAGGTAATTTTCCGCACCTTCTCCGGAATTTTTTTTTATTGTGATTTGTGTTTTTTTAATTTTATTTTTTACTTTGTATGGTCTGAAATGGGAATATTGCGTTGAGTGTTCTGGTCTCCGAGAATTTTTCTTTTTTGGAAGCTCAGTTTTTTGTTTTTGGTTTATTAAAAAATTCGTATTAATTTTTGTGATGGGAGTTTAGCTTTTGCTTTTCTGTATATGAATATATGATTTCAGATGGAGGGTTCAATCTGCTATGCATAAATTCGTAATCGAAAAGCTCGAAGGAGAGGTGAATTATAAACATTGGGGGGGGGGGGGGAAGTGATGGAGTTGAGGACTTTAGAATTTATGGGGTTTACTTGAATTTCAGTATGCTGTCCTTGGTATTGCTAGATCATTGAGACTGACTGTGAGAGTGTAAGTTCACTTATTTATACCTGTTTGTATGTATGTTGTCGATCTTCGAGTAAATAAAGCATTTTCAGATTGTGGTTGGGAGTATTGAGTACTTTCTGCTGACTTGGTTTATGGTTTTATCATCTTTGTGGAGGGCGAACGGGGTTTCATATGTTCCGTTTATGTGGAGGGTGAAAGGGGCAAAGGGATATATGCAAATGCGTAGACTGTTTGTAGTTATTCTTTATATTAAAATCATATATGCAATTAACATATGAGGTACCATTTTTATTGTTCTGCTTGATGGCCTTAGGGACGGAGGATACTGTGGCGGAGTATTACCAACAACAGGTAGAAATGCTCGAGGGCTTTACTGAAATGGATGCTTTGGCGGAGCGTGGTTTTATTCCTGGAATGTCAAAGGTTTGTATAGCATCATGTTTTCTGTCTTCTTCTCAGTATACTCGAATTACTTAAACTGAAATGTAACGAGTTTTGTTGCAGGAAGAGAAGGAAAAGTTGGCAAAAAGCGAGACTTTTGCCATCAGAATATCCAATATTGCAAACATGGTTCTTTTTGCAGCTAAAGTTTATGCATCTGTCAGAAGTGGTTCATTGGCCATCATCGCATCCACATTGGACTCATTGCTTGATCTTTTGTCCGGCTTCATCTTGTGGTTTACTGCATTCTCCATGCAAACCCCTAGCCCATATCAGTATCCTATTGGGAAGAAAAGAATGCAGCCGTTGGTACGTGTCTGTACTATTCTTGATGGTAGCTATAGCCGTAGTTTCAAACTGTATTATGATGTTTTCTGTGTTTAATGCGGCCTTCAAAGTTATACACCACGACCATTCTTTGTCTTTCTGCTCTTTGTGGGGATGTACATTACTGTTATAGTGTTATATAATATCATAGGTTTAATCACCAAAGCATGGTTGCTAGCTTAGTCGTGCAGCTTAAATAGTCATGTGGCTCTCCAGTCTAAACCATTAATGAGTTCGGGGTTCACCCATACTGGGCGCCCTCGACTGTTGAGATTGGATACAATTTCTATCTTCTCTTCTCTTTTGGGAGTGAAGATGAAAATTATCTGTATAACTTGTACATGGTAGTGCTTTTATCCCACTTTTACTAATAGCTAGACAGTTATTCTTAATGCATGTTTAATGTATTCTATCTAAGCACTAACAGCAAAGTTCTAACCATTTCCCATACCTTCTTGATTCATGCTGCCTCATATCGTTGTCTATATGCTTGACCATTGTCTTACTTGTTTCCCATATGGAGTTTTCATTGGCATATCTTGGCCGCTTTGCTTTCTTCCATCAGAGCTTATAATGGTTTCTTTTGTCTTTCTTTGTTTTCTGTAAGTTAGGCTATATTTTCAAGGAGAAATATTTTCATTTTACCTGCCAGTCTATAGTGCCTTTGGATATTGTATGTGATGAATTGTTGTCACGTGTTAGGACTTAGAAGTTGATCATACATTGTAAGTGTGTGTTTGTGCCAACTAGCAAGTCTAACGGGTTAATCCCTGTTAAGTTCGTTGGGTGGTTTGTCAAAAAACCTACTTGTCGTGTGGCTCAACAAGCACTCTTCCTTAGCTTTACACCAAGCAGGTTCTCTAGGTAGATGGATTGTTTTTCCATAGCTTGGTTTGTTTATCTGCCATTGCTTTAAAGATATGGAGGTAGATGGCTTGTTCTACATATAGCAGTTGATATACTTAGCTTGAATTCTTGTAGGTCATATTTTTTCTCATCTGTTTTTGAGGAGTTGGTGAAATGTCTATCATACTCAAATTTGAAGCTTGGGAAAAAAAAAAAATGCAGGGAATCCTTGTTTTTGCCTCTGTCATGGCAACCCTGGGACTGCAGATCATCCTGGAGTCATTGCGCACACTAGTTTCTGATGTAAGTTATTATGAGCTGTTATTAATCAGATTAAGATATTTGTTCACTTGGAAGCTTGAATAAATGATCTTTTCAATCGATTGTTCAAATAAACACTCTCTTGGCTTTGAAATTTATATGTTTGACTAGGAGGATGAGTTCAGCTTGACCACGGATCAAGAGCGATGGGTCGTGGGCATTATGCTCTCGGTGACTTTGGTAAAATTCCTTCTGATGCTTTACTGCCGCAGTTTCAAGAACGAAATTGTTAAAGCTTATGCCCAGGATCACTTCTTTGATGTTATAACTAACATCATTGGTCTCGTTGCTGTGCTCCTTGCTCATTATTTTGATGATTGGATGGACCCCGTTGGAGCCATCATTGTAAGTTGCTTCCTGCTCTCTTCATTCCTCTACCCTTCCTTCCCACAAATAACTATAGGGAACTCTATGTTAAGAGTGTTGAAACTTTCAAATTTAGTAGAGGGATGGTAAATCTTATGAAGTACATAGCAGTCAGAACGAGATATTAGATGAGAGGTTGTCAAACATTTGTTCACAAATAACCGACATCTCCTGGGTGTTGATTATCTTATGATTTGTGTTAAACTCAAATTTCAATTGATGCTATGTCCATTATTTTGCTATTGGGGTTGTGACCTTGGGTTTTTGCAGCTGGCCTTGTACACCATTCGCACATGGTCGTTGACTGTGCTGGAAAATGTGAACTCGCTAGTTGGAAGATCAGCTGCTCCCGAATATCTACAAAAATTGACGTACCTTTGCTGGAACCATCACAAGGCAATACGCCATATCGATACAGTCCGGGCTTACACCTTTGGCTCGCACTACTTCGTCGAGGTTGACATTGTCCTGCCGGCTGACATGCCCTTACAAGAGGCTCATGACATAGGGGAAACGCTGCAGGAGAAGCTTGAGCTCCTGCCTGAAATCGAGCGCGCCTTTGTTCATCTAGATTACGAGTTCAGCCACAAGCCGGAGCACGCACAGTCGCACTCATAAAAGTGAGGATAATTCTATTTGTTGTTGTGTTCAACTTTGTACGCTAGAATCGATCCCAAATCGAAGGCAGTAATAAACTGAAAATGTGTAGATGTTTGGTAGGCGTCAAGAACAAGTTGGGATTCTGGTAACACTGGGAAAACAGCATTTGTATGGCCGGGTCGCATGCACCTTTTAGTGAGACCCAGCAATTTCAAGTTACTGTATATCACTACTCCTTGAGAAACTCGCATGTTTTTCAACCGCCTACAAAAGAATAACTCACTAGTTGACCTCTCTCGTGTTGGAGGTCTTAGGGTGTGTTTACAAGTGCTTTTAAAATAACTGAAAGCGTTTTTAATGAAAGTTATTTTGAAACCAATCTGCAAGTGAATCTTGAAAAACACTTGAAGTACTCTATGGAAAAAACACTTACGGAAAAAATACAGAACTGTGTTTTTCTAAAATGCACTTCTAAGTGATTTTTGAACCCAAAAATACTTCCAGAAAATTACTTTCAGTTATTTTAAAAACACTTCTAAACGAATCTTTACATAGAATGAGTTTTAGCATGAACTCGCTTTAACCAACTCTAATATACAAGGGCTCTGTTTGGTTGCGTTTGAGCGTATAGATGACGTAGTCCTCTTAGCGGACACACAATTTCCCCCTCTTAAGTTCTAAACACGAGAATTTCTCCTTCCTTGCCTGTGCTTTTGGGCATAGAAGCACGGAGCCGGATCCTCTCCAGATTCAAAAGAATTGAGCCTACTCATTAAATGATCTAGGTCATTGAAATTTGATCCAACGGTTACAATCAGTAGATTCTCTAAAAATAATAATAATTATAGCCGTTAGATCAAATTTTAATGGTCCGAATCATTTGATCATTGAACTCAATTTCTTTGAATCCAGAGAGGATCTGGTTCCATGGAAGCACTTTTCAATGAAGCAATTGCTAGAGAAAAACAAATATAAAAAACGCTTAATAATTTTTTTTTTAAATGACCATTATTAACACATAACCAAAGTATCTGAAAACTGGTAAATCAGGCGAGCCCGATACACAACATGGTGAGCTCTGAGCTGTCCCAACGCCTACACCTGAGTCACGTGGATTCAATCACCTACGCCTCCTCCTCAATCATGCGGTCTTGAACTTATACGTACTCTCGTCCACATTCATCCAAAACCCACACCCTTTCCATTTCTGTATTTTCAATTTTTATTTGGTTATTTTTTAAATATATTATTGGTTGAATCCCCCTATGTTCCATCACCATTGATTTAAAAAACTTCGTAATTATAATCACAACAATAGCTTGGTACGTCCCCTCCACCCCACCTTTCCACGGGGGAAACAATTGAGTGGTACGATAGCCCTATTACAATATGTGTGCTCATTATTCATAATTTACTTATATCAGTACACGTAAATTTTTTAAGTATTTCAATAATAGTTGACAATTTTAAAGTTTCAAAATAATTTATTGTTTTGTCGTTTCTTTATAGATCTTTCTCACCTCTCATAATCACTAACTTTATAATACGCGATTTGTTCTTACTGTTCATTAAAATGTAAACTTGTAATTGCCACTGTTATGATGATGGCGAACTTGATCTCAAATTTTTGTGAGACTTAGCCCAAAGTCGGTATGATAAATAGTTTTGTCGTTTTCTGTTACATGATCCATCTCCAACCCTATTCTGATACGTTTACCTTGCTTGGAAATTTCCTTTCTGGCGGCAAAAACTTGTCACCAAGTACTGGACGTTTTGGTAAAAGTACATATTTCAAGTACATAAAAAGAATTCAACAAAATAATGTAAATAAAAGGAAATAATAGAAAATAAAGAATAAGCGGGTGGTGCACGTATCTTAAAATAAACAGAGGAAATATATGCAAATGCCTTGTGTCACCTCATTAATAATTAATCTAACATTTAATTTAAGAAAATTTTTTATTTGACCAAAAAATAAAAAAAATTATATAAAATACCGCTTAAATACCAGTACTTAAAAAAATTTCTCCAAATTTAAAAGCTGATGTCCACGATCAAATTGACATTTCTTTAATTTTTGTCAAATCAACGCAACGATTTATTTTCCCTTCGTTTTTAATTTTTTTTAATTACTTATTTTCTAAAGCGGCGGCTGATTGAAAGTTCACGTGTATAGAAGTCATTTAATCTTAACCCCCACAAAATAACGATTAATAAATCTAGCGTTTTTGTTAAATACCATGTTAATCGCACTAAGTGGACCACTAATTCCCATCACATCATCATTTTCTCTCGGCCACCGAGCGCCGCGCATGCACAAAACCGCGGGATAAATAACTCACATGCGCCGGTGGTGCGCATGGAGATAACCTACGCATCTCCAAGCTACACGGACTTCGCGGCCGGATCCTCCATGCCGACCTCCGCCCGACCCGTTCGAATCATCCCCCTCCAGCACCCCGACACGACGTCGTCGAGCTCCTCGTCGTCGCCGTGGGCGGCGCTGTCGAAATGGAAATCGAAGGTCCAGAGCATGACCTGGGTCGAATGGCTGGCGCTCTTCTTGCCTTGCTCCCGCTGGATTCGGACCTACAAATGGCGCGAGTATTTGCAGGTCGATCTCATGTCCGGCATCACCGTCGGCGTCATGCTCGTTCCTCAGGTAAGAATTTTTAATTTTCGTTCTCTGTTTGGTTGCCGAGAAAATGAAAGAAAAGGAAAGGAAAATTCGAAGCGTTTGCTGCTCTCCTCAATTCCGGCAATTCGTTCCTTTTTATTCTTTATAATTTTTTGTATTTGTTTTAAACCGAATTGGAAGTTCCTGGTTCTTAAGCTGATAATTCAAGGCCTGTTCGTCGCCTGAATATTTAATTTTCTCAGCAACCAAACAGAAAATACTCTTTTTTTTGTGGTTTCTAATCTTCTGACGTTAATTAACCGATTTTAACGCTGCTTTTTGAAACACAAGCAACCAATTAAGCTGGAATCAGGTTGAATTGTAAATTGTAATTACTGCTATTTTATCGTAATCTGATTTTTAAACAAATGGAAAATCTTGAGATCTAAGGCATAAATTTCTTACATTTTCCTTCATTTTCTGGGAAGCCAAACACGAAAGCTCTCTCCAATCACATTCTTTTTTCTCATTTTGTCTGTATATGTAATCACTATTTATGACTAGACGGATTTGTAATTCTCTGTAGCAATTAGGCGTACTCGTAATAAATCGGTCCCGTGTGCAAATTGTCCACTACTATCCGTTGTCGTGAGATTTTGTAGTTATTATGATTTGATTTTCTTAGCGGCCAGGCAATTAAAGACGTGGTGATTAGACAGAAATATGATACTGTTTTATGGCATTATAATTAATTAATTTAGGTGCAATTTTTTGTTTAAAGAAACGATATAATATTGGTTTAAAAGAATTACATTTACTTTGAATGCATATTGTGTTATGAACATATTGGTTATACGGTTGTAAACCGTAGATGCATCTGTTAAAATTTTAAATCAAAATTACGTTATAGTAAATACTGAATGTGACATGTTTTAGGTATTTCTAATTCGTGATTTGGAATGAGACCGGTTTGAGATTAAATATTTCATCCACATACTGAATGCGGTATGTTTCTTCTGTTGACCGTTTGTTGTGGAATTCCAGGCAATGTCTTATGCAAAATTGGCTGGACTTGAACCAATATACGGACTCTGTAAGTTCCAAACCGCTAGTGAATAGGGTGACCACTCTACAAATTCTCTTGTTGATTTATCTACTAATTTATCTGCATGTTTTGATTCTGATTGTTTGATTTTGCAAGGAAGACTCTGGTTTTATACCTTTATTTGTGTATGCCATATTTGGCTCATCTCGTCAGCTGGCCGTTGGTCCAGTAGCATTGGTTTCTCTCCTGGTCTCTAATGTCTTAACTAGCATTGTTGATTCATCTGACGCATTATACACAGAACTGGCTATATTACTGGCATTTATGGTTGGGGTCATGGAATGCATTTTGGGGCTCTTGAGGTACGTCTGCTTTTCCCCTCTTTAAGTGCATGCTCATGGATACAGCATGGACATGTACTTATGCGATCAGAAATTAGATGCATTGTGTTTTGAGCTCTATAAAAGTGAAAGCCGAAAACTTGTTGATCATGTTGTTGGTGCTTTATCTGTCATGCTACTACAATTTAGCTCTACCTTGTACTAGTCATAGAGTTATAAAAAATGAATTTCATACTCTATGGTGGGGGATCCTTTTTGTGCCGAGAAAAGCGACTTTGGAGTGTGAAAAGTATTGTAAGCTATAGGATATTGTTAGTTGCTACCTTGATGTTGTATTTTGGTTTCATTTACTTTAGATTCTTTGCTTGTCCAGGCTTGGATGGATTATCCGCTTCATCAGCCACTCTGTCATTTCTGGCTTTACAACTGCTTCAGCCATTGTGATTGCCTTATCTCAAGCAAAATACTTTTTGGGATATGATATAGAACGAAGTAGCAAGATTGTGCCGTTGATAAAGAGTATTATAGCTGGAGCCGATGGGGTATGCTTTGCTTGCATGCCCAAGTGGTATAACCTTCATGTCATATTTGGGTTTGAGTTTGAATTTCTTAAGCAGTATTGCAATTATTTGTTAATTTACCCCTTTCACAACCGACTGTTGTTGTCAATATTATTTTTCTTAAATAATGATCTATAATCTTTTGCGAATATGATAAATTATATAATTTTGCTTCTGCACTTTAGCAGAACATTAAATATTGTCATCTTGTCGGATGTATCTCCCCATGATCAACAATCAGAATGCTATGCAACTAATGCATGTTATGCATCATGTTTCATCTGTCATCTGAAGTACTAATAGTCTGATACGATTACCTTGTGAAGTGATTCAAGATACTTTCTCCCTCTCTCTCTCTCTCTAGTGGGAATTAGGTGACAACTTCTGTTTTTCTTATAGAGATTACCACATGCTATAATGTTTTATGTCTTGGTATGCCTGAACTGAGACTAGTCCAAGCGCCCTCTACATTGGATATACAATCCAGTCTCTAAGAAAATCGACCATATTCTAGGTTTTGAAAATGGAGTGTCAGATGTCAGGACATGAAAGTGAAACCAATAAGTGGGAAACTGGAAGAAAAGCTGTTGGATCCCTTATAGATTATTTTGTACACTATGCTCGATGAGTTTTTTTGGCACCATCGCTTTGCCAGTAACAATCTGCACAGCAACCATGCTTTTAACTTCCGTTATGCCCTTTAATAACTGATTATTACATACCTAAGAATTCACTTAACCTTATTTACATATATGTGCCCTATCCTTCTTCTAATACTTGAACCAGATATGCATTTATTTGCTTCATCTACTGAAGCTTTGTGTTTTACTTATCAATTCTTTGCTAACTGCAGCAGGTTTTTTGTTTTGTAGTTTTCATGGCCTCCTTTTGTAATGGGATCCGTCATTCTTGCAATTCTTTTGACCATGAAGCACTTGGTATGAGCTTATTGTATTCACTTAGTCGGATATATTTCTTAGCATAGTTTTGATTTTAATTTTCTAATTTATCCATTCAGGGAAAAACAAGGAAGTACTTGCGATTCTTGAGAGCAGCAGGCCCCCTCACAGCTGTCCTTTTGGGCACAATTTTTGTGAAAATATTTAATCCATCTTCCATATCTTTGGTGAGAGTGATGTGAATTAGACTCATTTTGATTGGAAATTATTTAATCTAACAATGTAGGGATTGCAATACTAGTTTCTGGATGTTCTATTTAAATTTGCTTTACTAAGAAATTTTAGATCACATGTTCTGTTTTTGTCTTCATTCTGTCAACCAGAAATCGGCAGTTATGCACTTGTACTAAAATCCTAGGCTGTGAAAACTTATGAATCTCATCCAAGAAATTTAGAAAAAAATAGTTCAACCAGATAATTACTTGCTTTGTTAAAATAGCCACTGTAGAGTTTTTCAGAGTATGTATTCAGTATGACAAGCACCTGTTTTCATATGCCATCTGCTTGAATAATGGGATGGTTAAGGTAAGCATGTGGACTTGCCAGTTGGAATTCAGGCGATACTGAAGATGAGAGTTTCCTGAATAGTTGCAATCTAATCTGGTGTCGGTTTTAAAATTGAATAGTCATTAATGTGGAGGCAAAAGACAATAATTTTTTTTCCTGTTATCATGGGAATGTTTCTTTTGTAATAGCAGGATTCTACATCCCTTTACCATAGTTGTTAACAAAGGTTCTTGGCTGTTGTTTAGGTAGGAGATATACCGCAGGGTCTTCCAAGCTTTTCTATTCCTAAAGCTTTTGGATACGCTACATCTTTGATTCCCACTGCGCTTCTTATTACTGGTGTAGCTATTTTGGTAAGATGAGCTCCATGGAACCTCTTACTTTTAACTTTGCTTTCTCCCTTTAATTGATTATAACTATCAGTCATGTGGTAATATATTTTGAACTCTAGGAATCTGTGGGCATTGCAAAAGCATTAGCTGCAAAAAATGGGTACGAGTTGGATTCGAATCAAGAGGTATGTTTTTGGAAAAATTGGAAGTGCACAAGCACATAACCTTACCTCTTGCTCATGTATAAAAACAGAATATAGGTTTAAGCACTTTTGGTTAAAGCTCAAATGTTGGCTGCATGCTTGTCTATTTTTCTACATCATCAGTATTGCTTGTTAATAGCCGACCCCACTTAGTGGGAAAAGGCTTTGTTGTTGTTGTATCAGTATTGCTTGTTGACGCATGATTTGGTGATGTGTGCTGATATTTGTGAGAAAACTGAACTGCTTACTACTGTGACTCAGACAAGAACACTTATACTAATGAATCTTCTTTTTGCTTCTAAACAGTTGTTTGGTCTTGGTGTGGCCAATATTTTTGGTTCATTTTTTTCTGCATACCCCACAACAGGTGAGATTCCTCTATGAGCCGTAGGCAGGGTTTGTATTTAAATATTTATATTTTTTATCTTACTTTGGCTTTATGCAGGTTCCTTTTCTAGGTCAGCTGTTAATCATGAAAGTGGAGCAAAAACTGGCTTATCTGGACTTGTTATGGGAATCGTAATGGCTTGTGCTCTCCTATTCATGACTCCACTGTTTGAATATATACCTCAGGTTTATTTCCATGTTATCGCATTTGTCTTTTTCATTTAGGAGTGTAATCTTATGCAGCTCATGATTGGTGGCTTTTGTGGTATTTTTGCTATTATTTCAAATTGTGTGCCTTTTAAATTTATGATCTTTATTCTATCATTCCAATTGGGTGTATACTTTTTATGTTCTAACTATGGGATTTATTTTCTCTTAACTCAGTGTGCTCTGGCGGCTATTGTGATTTCTGCTGTGATAGGCCTGGTGGGTAATTCTATAATTCGTTTGGTTGCCGTAGAGGATATCTATTAGCTTTTATGCAGTCAAAGTTCGAATGATCATATCCTTAAAATATGTATCTGTATTACCTGAAATCTGAGTTAATGCATATTCATGGAAAAGAAAGGTTTCATTCTGGCTAGTGGATATCAAAGAAAATGACATTATAGCTATCATTGACATGTGCATGTACTATATGGGGATGAAGTGGATTTCTAGATTCTGCTCTGTGACTGTGCTGTGTGCTCTGATATTTCGTGATAATTGAACTGATTACTACCATTACTTAGACAACAACTCTTTTCTATTGAAATTCAGGTGGACTATGATGAGGCTATATTTCTATGGGGTGTAGATAAGAAAGATTTTCTTCTTTGGACCATTACAGCCACTACAACATTGTACCTTGGCATTGAGATTGGCGTCCTTATTGGGGTGAGTACTTGAAGCAATGTTATTTTTGGGAGACCTTGTTCGAACTTTATACCCAAAGGAATCCGCATTTTTATGCAAGAAAGGCTAATTAGGGCATAAGAACTATCATGTATTGTGTTAAATACAACTTTTTTCATGATTAGAATCCAATGTTGCCTCAGTAGCTCAAGTTTAGTTTGCGTTAACTTGACATGTATAGCTTTGTTGTGTTCTTATTAGCTCAATGTGGCAATAGATTACCATGCAAAATTCATACAGATCATTAAAGTTCTAGAAGATCTCTCTCTCTCTCTGTGTTTCCTTTTTTCAAATCATATAGGCTTAATGTGCTTGCGTGATTGCAGGTTGGTGTTTCACTTGCATTTGTCATCCATGAATCAGCAAACCCGCATATTGGTAACTGCAATTTCAATTTATGATAAAATTCTGTGCACATAAGTAGATGCAGCTTGTTCATAGCTTCTTGAATTATTTATTAATTGGTTCATATTTCAACTTTCAGTGATTCTAGTTATGAAGCCCAGCCTGTTCTCTTATTCTTTTCTATTGTATTCATCATCATCGTCATCTTTTATTGCCTTTTTGAATATCATCGTCATCCCTGATTACCTTTTTGAATATCATCGTCATCTCTGATTACCTTATTGAATATCATCGTCATCTCTGTTAAAAGTCTGAATTTTTTTTTCCTTGCCCAACAGAAATGACATTGTTAGTCTGGATTTTCTTTGGCCTCTTGGAGCCTAAAGAAGATGCCAAGATTTCCTTGCTAGTTGCATCTAATGATAATGAAACCCTTGGCCGTTCCATTTGCGCTGGCAAAATAAGATTTTTTTCTCCATGTAACCTTTTTGGGGTTTGCTGGTAAAAGCTAAAAGCAAAAATTCTTATATTTGTAGTTCTATTTGGATTTTGGAATGAAGATGCATTTCTTCAGTAAAAGCTAAAAGCCAATACAGAAGTTGCTTATAATTTCCTGTATGTTGCAGCTGTCTTGGGGCGTCTTCCAGGCACCACTGTATATAGAAATATTCAACAGTATCCAGAAGCATATACATACAATGGAATTGTGATTGTACGAATTGACGCACCTATTTATTTTGCAAACATTAGTTACATAAAAGACAGGTACAGTCTCAGGTTGTGCCATTTTGATATTCTATGAATTTAACTGTTTATTTACCTAGGGAGTCTCTACAGTTGAGTTAGTTTTCCCCAGTTAAGAAGTCATTTTCAAGTAAATTTAATTTCCTGTCAGGTTACGGGAATACGAAGTTGAGGTTGACAGGTCTACTAGTCGCGGACCAGAAGTTGAAAGAATTTATTTTGTGATCATAGAGATGGCACGTAAGTGTTGCTAATCTTGTGCTTTTTTCTTTAGAGTTTGTTCTTCTCATGGGTTATGAAGAAGCATTTAATGACTAGATATTGATTCACATGGATGTTACAATTCCCAGCATAATCTAAGTTGATACTCTTCAATTATTTGTACAGTGTCGGTTTAGATCATCTAAATCAGCGATTCATATATGGAAATATTTCGGGAAGTCATCCATTGTTGTTTATAGCACTCAAAAACTTACACGGACTTCTCTCTTTTATATCATGCCTGCTGAGGTTGTTCATAACGTTGATCTAAATAAGGTTCCGGTGATTTTCTAAAGTGCGTCATTATCATCGTTGCAGCTGTAACATATATAGACTCCAGTGCTGTCCAAGCTTTGAAAGACTTGCATCAGGAGTACAAGTTACGCGATATCCAGGTGAGCGTCGTTTGGAGTTTTTTTCTGGTCATTATATAAACTCGTAAAAAATCTGGAGATTGTTATTAACATCATGTTGAAAACCACCGGCGTGTGGTACAGATAGCCATTTCCAATCTGAATGGAGAAGTTCTGAAGACCTTATCAAGCGCAGGTGTAGTAGACCTGATTGGTAAGGAGTGGTACTTTGTGAGAGTGCACGATGCGGTTCAAGTTTGCCTTCAGCGTGTCCAGAGCTTAAAGGAGACGCCTAAAGCAGCAGACCCTTCGTCTGAAGAGAGACTGAGTTCCTTCCAGAGAGTGCTTAGGCAACGGGCAGAGGGTTCATCGGTGTCCGAACTGGAGTCTGGCACCCAGAATGATCCTCAGTTGGAGCCGCTTTTGCCGCGAAAATCTTCTTGATATCGATGGCATGTAATATCTGATGCCTAAATTTTTGCTAGGCAGCTTTTTATTCAATCACGTCTGGCCCATTCTTTCAGCTGTTCAGGGCTTTTGATTATTTCGTGTAATTAGGCTCTTTGTTGTTGTAAAATGTAACACATAAGCTTCCTTGTCAAAAGAAAAAATACCGAAAATTGTATGTAGTTTGAATAAATGTAGAGAAACAAAATTTTACACCATGTTCGATGTTGTGAACGCGTTATTCTTCAATCCATCGATATAACTTCACCCGTACGTGCTCTTCTGATTTGTGTTTCGTAATGCAAGAATCAATTTGGTTCAGTGTTCTATAAATCAAGGAGGTTGAATTGGCCTACGACAACACTTTTGTTCGCCTAATCATGCATGTCACTCGGGTGTGTACATTCTTGTGTCATGTGATGAGAGATGCAGACACACGGGTGTAACTTGTGAGAAGCAAATTGCGCGGAACACAAACGCACCGAAGAATCCAGAAGGCAAACCGCCCAGAACACAATCTCTAAAACTTTAAAATTAGTTTTGGAAGCTTACAGGAACATTTCTTCTGTAAACAATCTATCCCACATCGGCCGTCGACAGAAACTTGTTCCAAGGGGGGCTCTATAAATATAGGGTGGGTGGGGTGGTAAAACTTGCCTTAAACTAATGAGTAAGGAAAACAAAGCGAGTGGTGAGAGCCGCTCGCCGCGCAAAGCATTTACATGCGCATGAATTTATGGAGGGGTTATAGGCTGGCCGAGTGTTGACGCTGTTACTTCGCAGAACTCACTCGAGCGGGCCTCCCTATACCCTCACCAAGCCCAGTCTGAATAAATGTTTATAATTACTAAAATCACCTTGAAAATGTTTTAATTACTAAAATCACCTTAACTAAGTGTCATAACCGAGAGGGTATATTTGGATCGTTGTTTCATAGTTTAATATTAATTTTCTTGTTCAACACTAAAAATATTAAGTGGCAGAACATTTAATACTAAAAATATTAAGTGGCAGAACATTATAAACGTTATGTCAAACATTAAGGGGGTAGAGTTCATGGAAAGTAATTTTGGAGAAAATCATCTTAGCATTTCTTGTATGTATATATTCTTTAAATCTTTATATGCTCTTAAATCCTTTTCCCATGAAGCCTTTCCAGATGTTATCAAATCCAAATGTTTAATATTTTCTTTCATTTTCGTCCAAATGTGTGGAAAGTTTTGGGAGAGACAGGTATAACATGGCTCACTGACCTTTTCAATAGGATTTTGAAAACGAAGAAGATGCCAAATGAGTGGCGAACGAGCACTTTGGTGCCTATATACAAGAATAAGGGCGACGTACAAAATTGCATGAACTATAGGGGTATTAAGTTAATTAGTCATTGAGCATAGATTGAGGCAAGAGACACGGGTTTCGGACAACCAATTCGGGTTCATGCCAGGGCGCTCAACCATGGAGGCAATCTATCTCTTACGAAGATTGATGGAAAGATATAGAGATGGGAAAAAGGATTTACACATGGTCTTTATAGATTTGGAAAAAGCGTATGATAGGGTCCCAAGAGACATTCTTTGGAGGATCTTAGAGAAGAAAGGAGTACGAGTAGCATATATCCAAGCTATAAAGGATATGTATGAAGGAGCAAAGACTGCCGTAAGAACTCATGAAGGACAAACCGAAAGCTTTCCCATAACTGTAGGATTACATCAAGGCTCATCCTTAAGTCCTTACCTTTTTGCGTTGGTAATGGATGAGTTAACAGGACATATTCAAGATGATATTCCTTGGTGTATGCTTTTCGCAGACGATATAGTGTTGATAGATGAAACTCAAGAAGGGGTAAATGCAAAGCTTAACCTTTGGAGAGAAGTGTTGGAATCTAAAGGTCTTCGCCTAAGCCGATCAAAGACAGAATATATGGAGTGCAAGTTCAGTGCAGATGGAGGCCAAAACGAGTTAGGGGTGAGGATCGGAGATCAAGAAATACCAAAGAGCGACCGTTTTCGTTACCTAGGATCTATCTTGCAAAAGAACGGAGAATTAGATGGAGATCTCAACCATAGAATACAAGCTGGATGGATGAAGTGGAAGAGTGCATCTGGCGTGTTGTGTGACCGCCGTATGCCACTGAAGCTCAAGGGAAAATTTTATAGGACGGCAATAAGGCCGGCGATGCTGTATGGCACAGAATGTTGGGCGGTGAAGCATCAACACGTACACAAAATGGGTGTAGCGGAGATGAGGATGCTTCGTTGGATGTGTGGGCACACGAGAAAGGATAAGATTAGGAATGAGGATATCCGGGGTAAAGTAGGAGTAGCCGAAATTGAAGGAAAGATGAGAGAAAATCGGTTACGGTGGTTTGGACATGTGCAAAGAAGGCCTACTGACGCTCCGATTAGAAGATGCGACTATGGGACAGAGGTTCAGGGCCGAAGGGGTAGAGGAAGACCTAGGAAAACTTTGGAAGAGACTCTAAGAAAAGACTTAGAGTACTTGGATCTAACGAAGGACATGACACAGGACCGAGCACAATGGCGTTCTAAGATTCATATAGCCGATCCCACTCAGTGACTTGGATTTTCCAAGTCTCCAACCGAGAAGTTTTCCTCACTCGAAAAATTAAGGGAACACTACCCCAACCTACATGCTCCACTCAGAAAGCTTCAACATACAAGCTTCAACAAAAGAAAATTCAAAGAACTTAGCGAAGAAGGCTTTGGTGTATTTAACACAATACGTTGAAATGAAGGAAAACTTATTTATTGATATCCCCGATAAGCTACAAATATGTACATATACATGAGTCAAAATAAACAAACAAGATGGAGCCTTCACAAAGGTTGCTTAGGAGAAGTCTCAGCAGTCGGTAGAGCCCCAGAAAGAGAAGGCATCGGAGGGGGATCATTCGGAGCCTCAGTACTGGACAGAACCCTAGAAGGAGGAGGCATAAGAGGTTGATCATTTGGAGCTTCATTACGCGGTACAGCCCCAGAAGACGAAGGCAATAAATGCCTTTGGAACAAACCCACAAATCTCTGATGATCAAGTAAAACCTGACCATCAGTTTCCTTCATCTGGTCAAGCTTCCTCTTCATGTTTGTAGCATAGTCATGTGCGAGCCGGTGCAACTGTTTATTCTCATGCTTGAGCCCTCTAATCTCCTGTTTGAGACTCATCACTTCGGCCGCCAATGATTCAACTTGGCGGGTTCGAGCAAATAGGCGTTGGGCCATATTAGACACAGAACCTGCACACTGAACACTGAGAGCCAGTGAATCCTTAACAGCTAACTCATCAGACCGTTTGGAAAGTAGTCTGTTATCTTTGGGAGTGAGAAGGTTCCTGGCCACCACCGCAGCGGTCATATCATTCTTCATCACGGAATCCCCAACGGTAAGAGGACCAGTAGGGGAGACGAAGGATGGGCGCCATATGTTGTCTGGAGAAGGCGGGGCTGCCTCTTCAACAAGGTTCAAGTCAAAACGACGGTCGGAGGGGCCAGACATTTTCAAAGGTATTGAAGAGAGAAGAGGTCGAACAAATCAAGATCTTAGAAGTGCAAGAATGGAGCTTCTACTGGTGGAGATTCAAGTGTGCTTTGGAACTTAATGCCAGCCCCTATAAAAAGCTGCACTCGACGGAGCTTCAGACATCGAAGAGGCGCCTGCTCAGAAATCGAAGAGGCGTTTGCTTTCTCAAAAGCTGGGCTGCTTAGAGACCACGAGGGTTGATCTCATAAATCGAAGAGGTGTTTGCTTTCTCAAAAGTTGGGCTGCTCAAAGACCACGAAAGCCGATCTCAGAAATCGAAGAGGTGCTCGCTTCCTCAAAAGCTGGGCTCCTCAGAGACCACGCGGGCCGATCTTAGAAATCGAAGAGGCACCTACTTTTCCAGCTTTGTCAGCACCTGTCACACGCACACTCAGCTTTGCGGAAATTATGGGTATTCTGTCGAAGACTTCTGGGGAAGTAGAAAACACATGAATCTTACTGTCCAATCACCCACTTCCCACACGCAGCAATAGCTCATGGGTACCACAGATAACTTTGCCAAAGTTCTCTGCCAAAGTTGAGCACGTGAAGCTTGCAGCTCCCACTACATCGCTCTGACCAAGAAGGGTAAAAGAATAGCAAAGAAACAGCACTAACAAAGTTTAGACCTATAAATTTTGAAGGTCTAGCTACCATATTATTACCCACAAGGGTAAAGGAACAGTACCGCTGTTGGATAATTGGAAAGTCCCTGTGTGTCAACCTCTGTGCCTCGTGGCAAGGTAGACTAGCAAACATGCCCAACCTTTACTCACATTCGAGAAAACACTCCCAATAAGATTGCTTGCTCCAAAATCGAAGAGGCACCGTCCTCCGAATCTCGAGAGCCAGACTCCCAACATGACTACTTTCTCAAAAATCAAAGAGAGGGTAAAGGAACAGTACCATTGCTGGATAATTGGAAAGTCCCTGTGTGTCAACCTCTGTGCTTCGTGGCAAGGTAGACTAGCAAACATGCCCAACATTTACTCACATTCGAGAAAACACTCCCAACAAGATTGCTTGCTCCAAAATCGAAGAGGCACCGCCCTCCGAATCTCGAGAGCCAGACTCCCAACATGATTACTTTCTCAAAAATCGAAGAGACACTGCTCCCCGAATCTCGAGAGCCAGACCCCCAGCATGATTGCTTTCTCAAAAATCGAAGAGGCATCGTTCTCCGAATCAATCGAAGAGGCGCTCGCTTTCTCAAAAGTTGGGCTGCTCAGAGACCACGAGGGCCGATCTTAGAAATCGAAGAGGCACCTTCTTTTCTAGCCTTGTCAGCACCTGTCACACGCACACTCAGCTTTGCGGAAATTATGGGCATTCTGTCGAAGACTTCTGGTGAAGTAGAAAGCACATGAATCTTACTGTTCAATCACCCACTTCCCACACGCAACAATAGCTCATGGGTACCACAGATAACTTTGTCAAAGTCTCTGCCAAAGTTGAGCACGTGAAGCTTGCAGCTCCCACTACATCGCTCTGACCAAGAAAGGTAAAAGAATAGCAAAGAAACAGCACTAACAAAGTTTAGACACATAAATTTTGAAGGTCTAGCTACCATATTATTACCCACAAGGGTAAAGGAACAGTACCACTGCTGGATAATTGGAAAGTCCCTGTGTGTCAACCTCCGTGCTTCGTGGCAAGGTAGACTAGCAAACATGCCCAACCTTTACTCACATCCGAGAAAACACTCCCAACAAGATTGCTTACTCCAAAATCGAAGAGGCACCGCTTTCCGAATCTCGAGAGCCAGACTCCCAACATGATTACTTTCTCAAAAATCGAAGAGACACTGCTCCCCGAATCTCGAGAGCCAGACCCCCACCATGATTGCTTTCTCAAAAATCGAAGAAGCATCGTTCTCCGAATCTCGAGAGCCAGATACCACATACCACTTTTTCAAAGTGCTCTGACAGAGTTAAAACATGTGAAGCTGGCAGCTCCCACTACCGTGCTATGACCAAGCAGGGTAAAGGAATAGCATTACTACTTGTTGTTAGGGAGACTCCTATATATGTCGACCTCCATCCCCAACGGACAGGCAGACCTGCAAAAATGCTCAACCCTTCCTCATATCTGAGAGGGCACTCCCAACGAAGCCTTTCGAAATATTCAGCTTTCTTTCCCCCCGATAATACCTCTGCAAACAAGCTATACTAGAGCAAGAATATCTCATATCATCAGGGTTAAAAGCAAGAGTATCCCATATCATGCTTTTTCCCTGTCTTTTCCTTTGGCCTTGTTTTTACCTGCAAGACAAGGAGAAAGAGAGCAATCAGTCAGCACTTGAAATCAAGCTCCCAGCCAGGAACTGACAGCCTGGAACCCCTTACCTGATTACTTACCTGGCATTGCTCTCGAGTACTCATCTTCAACATCTTATGTTGCCAGGGAAGATACCGCATCTGCTTGAGGAACAGATAGGGCAAGTGCGAAGGATACAAGGAAGCATGTGGAGACAAGCGTAACAGCACACATGCCGATCCATCCATTACTCTGTCAAAAGCAAAAGTATCCCATATCAGCAGGGTCGAACGTACTCTAGATTTGATGGACTTGTTTTGACCCTCAAATTCTTCAGTCGGCCTTGTACTCTGGAGGAAACCAGAAAACCCTCCAGCTCAGTTCAAGAATAAGCCTGTGGAAAGTTACTTCTTCAAAAGCAAAAGTATCCCATATCATCTCTTCTCATTTTTCTTCTCTTTATCCTTCATGCTGCTGCAAGATGGGGAGAAGGTGAACAATCAGCCGGAGCTCTGATTGCTTACCTTGTCTGTCACCTCTTTCAGCAAATCCCCTAGCTCGGCGACTTGGGGGACTCCTACTACATGGTTTGTATCGCGCTTGACCAAGCCTGAAACTACAAGTAAGCTTCAAGTGAAATTGATACATTACCTTGTGCATCTCCACCAGTTAAAGATACCACCCCTGGATGGAGGAAGAGTACTTCCAGAGAAGCTGCCACATCTACCAATGAGACAGATAAGGCAAGTCAAGAGGATACCACACTCCAATACTTAGAAGTTTCGTGATTACGAGATCATTCTCCCACAATATTTCCCAATGTCATTTGTACTCTAATGTCATTTGTACTAAATCATTCACTTGTACTCACTAAAGGAGAGCTTGAACCTATGTACTTGTGTAAACCCTTCACAATTAATGAGAACTCTTCTATTCCGTGGACGTAGCCAATCTGGGTGAACCACGTACATCTTGTGTTTGCTTTCCTATCTCTATCCATTTATATACTTATCCACACTAATGACCGGAGCAATTTAGCGAAGATTACAAAAAGCGACCGTTTTCGCTACCTAGGATCTATCTTACAAGAGAACAGAGAATTAGATGGAGATCTCAACCATAGAATACGAGCTGGATGGATGAAGTGTAAGAGTGCATCCAGCATGTTGTGTGACCGTCGTAGGCCACTGAAGCTCAAGGGAAAATTTTATAAGACGGCAATAAGGCCAGCGATGTTGTATGGCACAGAATGTTGGGCGGTGAAACATCAACACGTACACAAAATGGGTGTAGCAGAGATGAGGATGCTTCGTGGGATGTGTGGGCACACGAGAAAGGATAAGATTGAGAATGAGGATATCCGAGGTAAAGTAGGAGTAGCCGAAATTGAAGGAAAGATGAGAGAAAATCGGTTCCGGTGATTTGGACATGTGCAAAGAAGGCCGACTGACGCTCCGGTTCGAAGATGTGACTACGGGACAGAGGTTCAGGGCCGAAGGGGTAGAGGAAGACCTAGGAAAACTTTGGAAGAGACTCTAAGAAAAGGCTTAGAGTACTTGGATCTAACGGAGGACATGACACAAAACCGAGCGCAATGGCGTTCTAGGATTCATATAGCCGACCCCACTTAGTGGGAAAAGGCTTTGTTGTTGTTGTTGTTGTTGTTCGTCCAAATGTCTTGCAACAGCCAAAGCTTTCAACCCCACATCCTGAGTAGCGAGTAGCTTCTCTTATAATTCATGGGATTCTGTCAGTCATGTTATTGGAGTCGGTGATACTAGTAGCTAACCCTACTTAAACATAAAACGCACATGGATGGAAATTCAGATGGCAGAGAAATCATGTGCCGTTAGAGATCAAAGATGGAACATCCAATCATGCATCCTGCTAAACTGCAGAGTGATTTTGTTTCGTCATCAGAAGTCTGCTGAGTTGTTATTTGTTATTTGAGACGAAACTTAGAGAGGCAACTGACTTGATCGATCGGCAGGTGAGCTCTCAAGTGAAGAATGCGTCCACATTTGGCAAGAAGAGTGAATCTTGGAGCAATCTACTACGTACGTACTTGGCAATGTTGAAAATTGATAGTCATGCATGCTCTTTGTGAACTAGCTTTCACCCTCTGTGATTAGAGCATGCAGTAAAGGAATTATGGTCCTTTTCTTTTGGTCCTAGCTAAAACTAGTACCTTGGTCCTTCCCTTTTTGAACGGTGAAAAGTGATTTCACCATTCTTATTTACTTTCTCCCTTTGTTTATTTGTCTTTTGATAATTAAAGGAGAATCGGAAGACAGAAAATAACAAGTATGTGTAGAAGGAAGAAAGATATGCGGAAATCATTTGGTCACACGATCTCTAATGATTAATGTCTTTGGGTTTTAGCTCTTGGATGTAAAGTTGCTCAGGACAGTGGGGAGGAAACATGTTTGTAGTCTGCTGAAGAAACACCCTTATTGATGAGCACTACTTAGTTTACTTGGTCCTTGCATGTAAGGCGACACATTTCTATTTACTTGCACATCATAGTTTAATACAAATGCAAAAGTAATACTCATGAATGTTACAAAATTAAAAATTATTGCATGCATGTTAAGTTGTGATTTGTCTACAAAGAAGAAATGACTCATTTTCTCTAAGAATTTTTCTTTAATTTGTCATTTATTTTGTGTAGGGTTTTATTATTTGCCTGGAGAAAGAGACTTCTTCAGTTACTCTGTTGGTTTGGGCTTAGGGTATATCTTTGTGTCAAGTCACAGATTCACTTCACAATTCTAATGTGGATAATTCTACAGGCACCCAAAGGTCTCTCCAAACACCAGCAAAAGTTCTCTCCAGATTCACTTCACAATTCTAAGCAAGGAAGAAGAACTTGGCTCAAATGAGTAAAGTACTTATTAATTGGCTCACTTATTGGTCCTTATTGCAATATATTGAGGCACAAAATCAATAAAGATTTTGGAACAACGTAAAATGTCAAGTTTGTGAGATTCACTTGATTGCTTCATGATAGGAGCATATTTATGCGCCTTAGTTAGTTAGTTCTTATGCATTTATGTTGTGTTTTCTTAGTTAAGTTAGTCTTTTAAGCTATTTTCATGTGTTTTCAGGTTTTAAGGACAAAGTAAGCAAAAAGATGCAATTTGGAGCAAAACTGGGCTAGAATGAAGTTCATGCATGTGAAGCACAAAGGATGGACGAATTTGAGGGATTGAAGAAGCTAGGAATGTCTTTTTGAAGTTGAAGAATTGAAGATACAAAGTTTCCTAGTTGAAGTAGGAAAGGGCTTAAATGTAGGATTCCTAAATGAAGAAGGATTCCTAATCAATGTAGGAGTCCTAATTGAAGATGGATTCCTAGACGTATGAAGTTTCCTACTCAAGCAAGTATTCCTACGTGAAGAAGAAGGGTTAAAGCCAAAGAATCAGCTCAAGTGAAGGAATCTTATCCAAAACCTCATCCATAACCTTATCTTAGCTTATCTTATCCAAACAAACTTTATCCTATCCTATCTTATCCTAATCCTAAACTACCCATATTTCAGCTGCAAGGGAGGGTTTCTAACTAGATTAGGAGGCTTAAAATCAGATTTCTAGAAGACCTAATCTTGTCTTACAAAGATGGCACCTAGAACCTTTCTAGAAGCCTAAAAATCTGCCTTGTATTTCTTTCTAGAAACAACCCTTTGTGCCGCACCCTATGTCCTATTTCCCTTGGGATTTCAGATTTCTAGAAGCCTTATCATCTCCTAGCTTTGTGCCGCACCTTATCTCCCATTCCTTTTTGGATTTCTGACTTGTTTTCCTTATAGGATTGTATGTTATTGTCCTATGCAGATTAGACCTTTAAAACCTTGTCCTTTGCTACCTAGGAGTTGTGATTTTCAGCCTATAAATACCACCTTATGCCGCACCATTCATTCACCACTCTCTACCATATTTTCACTACACCATTCACCCAAAAACTCCTCTTGTGCCGTGAGTTTTGCAAGGAGGAGAAGGAAGAAATTTGGAGCCGTGCATGCCATTCAAGGAGCTTGGATTGTTGGAGCGTTTCTAGGTGTTTTCTATCTTTATGTCAATGTTTAGATTTATTTATCTTTGTTTATTTGCGAACATGAGGAACTAATTTCTTTATAGTTAGAGGGGAATTCAAAGCCATGATCATATGTTTTATATGATTTGATTTCCTCCAGTTATGATTTCATGAATCGTGAATGTGGTTTACTTATCTATTTGATTGATAACATGTTTATGTATGTTAATTAAGGATGCATACTTAGTTCTCATGCATGAATTTGACGCTAGAGTATAAGGGAATTTCACCTAATCGTTATTAACTTATATTCATAAGTAGTAAAAGTCGCTAGTCACGATTGTGTTAAGTAAATCCTTGGCAAGAGTAACATGCGTATTCCATAGTTATGAATGTCTCGTCAATGTTTATGATTTCCATTGAACTTAATGATCTTTGATATGTGTCTCTATCATGCGTATTCCATAGTTAGGGTCCTTGATAAGAATAATTTGGTTGTAATGCGTATTCCATTCAATTCAATGAATCTAGGGAAATCTGAGAATTAATTGGTGCAATCTAGTTAATTTGGGACATTGTCATTCATGGTTTGTTGAAAGAGTAACTGGAAATCGAGTCGTATGCATGTGTTTCATGTGTGGAGAAGAAACCCTCTAACTAGCCTTTCACCCTTCTATTTCATCAAAATCGTTTTTGTTAAAGTTTGTTTTCAAAGTTTATGTTTTAAATTTCAATTTTCGTCATAACCAAACCCCTTACTTTTAAGTCTTGTTTTTAGAGTCAAAACTTGTTTCTTTTAAGTCTTTTGAGTCTTTGAAGTCCTATTTTCGTCCAAGTCACTTGTTAGGTCTAGAATTGAGTCTTTTTGGTTGTTATTTGTTGTTTTGAGTGTTTTGAGTTAGTTTTGAGTCTATAGAGTCTAGTTTAGTGTTTTTGAGTCTTATTTGTGTTGATTAGCATCCCTAGTTAATCCCCGGTCTAGAACGATCCCTACTTGCATCATTACTACAATTGTCATCAATAGGTTTAATTTGTGTGTCAACATAATTTTCACATCACTTCAATCACTAGTGAGGATAATATGTAAAGAGATAGAGATAGAGAAGCAAACACAAGATGTACGTGGTTCACCCTAAGTTTGGCTACGTCCACTGAGTAGATGAGTTCTCATTAATAGTGAAGGGTTTACACAATATATAGGTTCAAGCATAATCATCATTAGTGAGTACTAATGACTAGTTTAAGTACAATAGTGACATTAGGAATTAACTGTAGGAGAATGGTCTTCTTTTATAGTTGAGAAGAGTCTCCAGCTTTTGTCTGCGGTCGATATGGGACTCTATGAACTTTATTCTGACGTTGACATGTGTCGTGCTGTGATTGGCCTCCCGATTGGAGAGAAACTCTTGTGCTTCGGCAAGGGTGCCTCAACATGAGCCCCTTAGTGGATCCTTGGATGTATGAAATTGACTGGTGCTTAGTAATTTCGGGATTGGTCGAGTATGATACAAACACAATACATGTGAATGCTACTGAATGCTTTGAATCATCTGCTCCGTATATTTTGAACAGCGAACGAATGCATCATATAAATACATTGAAAAACAGTTGGCTGGACATTTAATGTACACCATTAAATTGAGAAAGATCAACCAAACATAAGTCAACATTCTAAGATGTTGGTTGGTCACTCCTTCCCCGCAAGTTAAGCAAGACTAATTTTAAACATACGATGTCAACTTTTAATCAGATTATTCTGTCACAATGCGTTGCATGTCATGTGACAAGAACTGTCTTCAATCGCATAGCCACACCAAAGGCTACGGTGGGCTGTAGCCCAGGGAAAGTTTGTGGCAATATGTATATGTATTTTACTGCATAGTCTAATAAAATAGACAGAAAAAAAACATCAAGAAGAATGATTTTTTAATGAAACTAGCCTAGCGAATATTACCGCAACTAGAAATATAAAAATTATCATGGAAATTGTGATACCATTTTGTTCAAGATTATTCTGCTTTGATTCAGTGGGCTTTATATTAGTTTCAATCAATTTTTTTTCTTTTCAAGATTGCCTTTACATCGTTTTGCTTTGTGCTAGTTGTGTGATTGTAATTGAGATGTCAAGTATTTTATCTTCTTCTTGTGTTTGCATCTAAATATATGTAAATTTGACGATTCATTGTAATTTTTGTGGTATGCAAATGCAAAGCTTATTTAGTTCATGCCAATCAAATTTTAAGTATGCAAATACAAAAGTTAAATTTAAGTTTGTGCATACAATATGTATGTAGCAAAAAAAAAAATCATTTGATTTTAGGGTAATTTTTTTAGCTAGCCCACCTATAAAAAAAATTTCTGGCTCCGTCCTTGACCGTCTCTTATAAGTTTTTCTTAAAGAATATGAGACTAAACATTGAAAATGTCTTTATTTTGAGATATACTTTGGGTGGTATTTTATTAGTTGTATGGCTAAGGTGGTTTCAGACAAAGATGTCACTAGCTTGTTACGTACAAAAATTTCTCAGTTCTATGGTCCCTCCGTCTCATCATGTACGCAAAGAAGAAACCAACCTTATTTAGAAAAGTCGTACAAATTTGGAATATGATTATGTGGTCATGTATAAATCTCTTATATTACTTTAACCTTCCTTTCCCTTAAGAATGCTCTCAACAAACCATCTCCATCGCTCCCACGTGGACTCATCCCCCCTATACCACTACTGTCCGCTGACCCTTTGCCCTAATTTAACACGGAAATTAAGTGTGAAAGGTCGGAAATGGATTCTATCTGTCTCTCTTCTTTCTAATCTATCAAATCAAAAGATATGTACTGTTAAAATTTGATTTAACAGCTATAAACAGAGATTCATTTTAAAAGTTATAATAACTTTAGTCGTTTGATCAATTTTCAACAGTATAAATCCCTTAATTTGATGGATTAGAAGAAAGAGATCTGGATGAAATCCCTTTCTTGAAAAGTCGATCCTATTAGCTCATTTTCTGGCGTGACATTGTTAATTAATAGGAATATATATGATGATGAAAAATTGCGGTACGTCGGTTTTTTTGTTTTGTTTTGCACATCAATGTTTATACATTCTCCATCCTGATGTAGCAACTATCTCATACATAACTGAAATAGGTAAGTAAGAGAGAGAGGAGAGAGAGAGAGAGAGAGAGAGATGGGAGATTCTTCTGCATCATACATACACATGGTAACTGAGATAATATATTTATAGAACCTTGAAATTCTTATATTTTTTTTCGTTAAACGATAGATTTTATTCAATCAAGTTTAATTCATAAGTTCACATCCTCAGTAAGAATATTAAAAAGAAAATCGGACCAATACAATCCCAAATAAAAGTTTTCCCCTACAATTTGCATGAAAGCTGCAACAACGTGTGATGCTTTGTTGGTTTCTCGATGAGAAAACACGAACTCCACAGATTCCATACCACTTGCAAGGTGCCATATATTGTGCTTGTGCAAAATACCTTCCAGTTGCGCATCAATAACCATTCTTCGATTAGTCATACGAAGCTCCTGAGCATCTGACTCGATAATTACCTTTGTAAATCCTTCTCTCCTGTAGCCCCTTGAAATTCTTATATTTTAATATATATATATATATTGTTTAATTATTTATTTAAGGCTTTTTAGTCAAAATGGTCCCTGAGATTTGCATAACACATTACTTTGGTCTCTGAGATTGAAAATCAAGAGAAATTATCCTTGAGATTGTCCACCATCTATTATTTTGGTCATTCCGTTAAAAACTCTGTTAAGTGTCCTGAAGTTCTTGGCCGAAAGTTTAGGCAATTTTCAAAGCTTCGTAACTCAATCGTTTCTTAACCAAATTCGATCCATAATATATCAAAATGAAGATAGGAAAGTGTATAATAAGATTATACCTATTTGGAAGCCCAATGGTTGCCGGATATGACCAGAAAACGGTCTGAAAGGTGATTGGTCCGCAGGAAAAACTGGAAAACTTGCTGGAAACTAGGTAAAATTTAAACGTTCATAACTTCTTCAATACTCAACCAAATTAAGTGATTAAAAACCAAAATCATACTTCTCAATGAGACGAAGAGAATGGTACCTTTCCCAATGACTAATTTACCGTGGTTTGGCCTGAAAATGGCTCGAAAGTGGCTAACTCGAGACCAAGATAGCCACTGTCTAGCCATTTTTAGGCAAAACCATCAAGATTTAGCCGTCGAGAAGTTACCATTCTCTTCTTTTTGTCGAGCAGTATGATTTTCATTTTTGAATCACTCGATTTCGTTGAGTATTGAAGTAGTTATGAACATTTAAAAGCTAGTTTCCGGTGAGTTTTCCAGTTTTCCTGCGGACCAGTCACCTTTCAGTCTATTTTCCGGCCATATAATCTTGTTCTACACTTTCCTATCTTTATTTTGATATATTATGGGTCGACTTTGGTTAAGAAACGATTGAGTTACGAAGCTTTGAAAATTGCCCAAACTTTCAGCCAAGAGCTCCGGGACACTTAACGGAGTTTTTAACGGAAGGACCAAAATAATGGATGGTGGACAATCTCAGGACCATTTCTATTTATTTGCAATCTTAGGGACCAAAATGATGTGTTATGCAAATCTCATAGACCATTTTAGCTAGAAAGCATTTAGTTAATTATAATATTATTCATAGTTTTCTACTTTTGATATTGATATATTGGTGACTATACTATACCTAATTGAATAGGTGTTCCACTTGATACCGAAGTGTGTATCTTCCACATGACTAAGGAAGAGTGCATGGAAGCCCTTTCTAAACATGCAAATATCAAACATGTCATCACCTCCACTGGTACGTATATACGATCGATCCCTTTTTAATTAATTTTTTTTCTTATTGTTTCTTAAAGCCCGTCGCATGCATGCAAATACAACGATCCAATACCATGCACGCAAGTGCGTAGCTTAATTATTAGTCCCCATAAATATCCAAATTCAACGATTTCTTTTTGCTGCAGCATGGAATGAATAATAGAAAGAGAACAAGGAATTCCTCAAGGCTTATTGTCAACAATAGCTGCTAGACATTATTGGTATATACAATAGACTTGTAATTATTCCTCTAGCTAGTCATCACTACTTTACTTTATAACTAGTCATCATTACTTTACTTTATAGCTAGTCATCATTACTTTACTTTGCTTTCCTTTTCTCCTTATTTTCCTCTTCAGTGTTTTCCTCATGTAATCATCATTTGGCTTGTCCACTTGTTAGGACTAGTTGTGTAGTTTTTGGTCCTCTATAAGAGAGGACTTCCCTCTTGTAAACAAATGATAATGAAGTATATTACAATTTCTGATATGGTATCAGAGCAATCGATCATGACTGACTCTTGAACCTCAAAAACAGAAAAAAGCTTCTGCCATATCATATCTCAATTATCATATCAGTTTTATTTTTATTTCAACTTCATTGATCTTAAGCCTATACAATAGCTAGTGATGATGAAGTATCAGACCCACCAATTCAGTCCTTCACACCAGGTGAATCAAACTCTACCACACAAGTGGTCACCATTCAAAATGATAATTCCAATTTCTTTGCAGGAATTAAACTTGATGAGAACAACTATTCTCTATGGCAACAAGTCATAGAGATGAAAATTGCTGGTCGAGAAAAACATGGGCATCTTTCCGGTGATACCAAGCAACCTGCAATCACAGACCCATTGTATAACAAGTGGCGAGCTGAAAATTGCCAAGTCAAAAGTTGGTTATTTGATGCTATGACACCTAATCAGATGAAACGGTTCATCTGTTACGACATAGTCATGCAGGTATGGGATGCCATAAAAAAGACTTACTTAGATGGCTTTAATGAAGCAAAAATTTATGATCTTCATAAAAGGTCATTTACCATGAAACAAAATGGAGCTCCTATTGCTAACTATTACAGCAATCTCATCGAGATTTTTCAAGAACTTGATCAACTTAGTCCTACTAACAGGAAGGACCCATATGATATCTTATCAAGGCAGTAAGAAATTGAGCGACTTCGAGTCTATATTTTTCTTGCCGGATTAGACAACAAGTTTGATCAAATTCGTGGTGAGATTTTGAGGATGGAGCCTAAACCTGGTCTTGAATAAGCATACTCTCATGTCAAATGTGAAAGCAATCGACAAGGAACCATGTCAGAAAGTGCCACCATGCCTGAAACTACTGTGTTTTTTACCACAAATTCTCGATCTCCATAAGGATATCAACTTCAAAACATAAACTCCTCAACAGCTGATCGATTTTGTAATCGACCACCTATGCAGTGCACCAAATGCGGATTGAAAAATCATACTATTCAAGATTGTTATGAGATTATTGGTTATCCAAAAGGATGGGTTCACAAAGGACGAAAGAAGGAATCCAGCAGAGTATCATTCACCACCTCTAAGTCTTCTCAAGATGTTAGCTCATCTGACCATGTCCCAAAAGCCTTGAACACATCAGGTATATCTAATTCTACATCCGGTAATACTTGTAATAAATCGTGGATTATTGATACAGGTGCCACAGATCACATGACATCTGATGCTAACATTCTTCACTCACTAAAAACAGCCAACCAGACATTCATTACCAGTGCCAATGGTTCAATCTTTCCGGTTACTGGAGAAGGCTCCCTTTCACTAACTTCATCACTTAATCTTGATCATGTTTTAGTTGTACCATCCCTAGATTACGATATTTTATCTGTTTCTCAAATTATTGACTCCCTTAATTGTTCTGTTTCTTTTTTGCCACTATATTGTCTTTTCTAGGATCTGCTCACCAGGGCCATGATTGTTTGTGGTACTAGAAGGGGCAAACTATATTATTTGGACTTAACAGAAGAATGCAACAATAGATTGAGTCAAGTGCATCATATAAGTAGAGACGAATCAACCCGAATGAAGAAGATTTGGTTATGGTGCAAGCGATTAGGACATCCCTCATTTGGTTATCTTAAACTTTTATTCCTTGAACTTTTTCCCCAATTCAAAGAATCCGATTTCCATTGTGAAATTTGTATTTTGGCCAAAAGTCATCGTGTTTCCTATCCGTTAAGATTAAATAAAAGTTCTGTGTAATTCATGGTCGTTCATTCTGACGTTTGGGGTCCTGCCAGAATTCTTACAACTTCTGGATTTAGATGGTTTGTGACATTTATAGATGATTGTACTAGAATGACCTGGGTGTTTCCAATGAAGCACAAGAGTGAAGTTCCTACCAAGTTCAATATTTTTCATCAATATGTTACAACTGAGTTTGACAAGAAAATTCAGATACTCAGGTCTGATAATGGAGGAGAATATGTCAATCATGCTCTGCATAACTATTTGCAAGAGCATGATATTGTTCATCAAACCACATGTGCCTATACACCTTAACAAAACGGTGTAGCAGAGAGGAAGAATCGACATCTCTTAGAAGTGGTTCGTGTATCTTTATATGGTGCCAACATGCATCATAAGTTTTGGGGGGAGGCACTGTGTTCTGCAACATATCTCATAAATCGAACACCATCCAGTACTCTCCAATATCAAACACCATTCCAAACACTTAACCACCTTCTCACCATTCCATCTATCCCAAACTTAGAACCACGTGTCTTTGGGTGTGTGGCTTATGTACAGGTTTATCCACATCAACGGGAGAAGTTTGATCCATATGCCCTCCGATATGTATTCTTGGGTTATTCTGATACAAAAAAGGGATACAAATGTTTTCATCCTTCTACCCAAACTCTATACATCATTGCAGATGTCCGGTTTCAAGAAGGAGAAACATATTTTTCAAAGGGAGACATTGAGTATCCCCTTTAGGAGGAGAATAATATGTTTGAAGAGGATACCCAAGACATTAGCAACATTAAAATTGTTGCAGAAATTTCAGAAACTGAGATAAATGTTGATAAGTCGGCAGACGACTGTAATCAAACAATACATGCAGAAACATAATCATTAACTCCAACATCAGACACAAAAGTACATCCAGCAACGTTAAGTCCAGATGGCTTGGGATTGCATTCTTCGATAGTACCACATGATCAATCAACCCCTGAACACAATCAACAGGTAACTGATCAATCTAATTCTATTAAGATCGTACCTGAGTCAAGTCAAATTGAGTCCACTAATTATCAACTTCCCCCTCGAAAATCTCGAGGGATTCCTAAACAGTTATATGATCCTGATCCTAGAGTTAAGATTAAATACCCAATTGCTAACCATGTGTCCCTTCATAGGTTATCTACATAATGTGAGGCATTTGTAAATCAATTATCCACTGTATCTATTCCTTGTAGTGTAGAGGATGCTATGAAAGATCCTAGGTGGACTCGTGTAATGAATGAAGAAATGGAGGCATTCTAAAAAAATTCCACTTGGGAGTTAGCTAACCTACCCAAGGGGAAGAAATCAGTTGGTGGCAAGTGGATATACATAGTAAATTCAATGCAGATGGCACTATTGAGCAATACAAAGCAATATTAGTGGCAAAAGGCTACACGCAGACATATGGCATTGACTACGGATAGACTTTTGCCTCCGTAGCTAAGATAAGCACTATTCGTGTACTCTTATCCCTAGCAGCAAACCTTGACTGGCCTTTGCAACAATTCGATGTCAAAAATGCTTTCCTGCATGGAGATTTAGAAGAAGAAGTTTATATGGAGCTTCCCCCAAGATGCAAGTTGGATCCCAATCAGACCAACAATGTTTGTAAACTAAAAAAGTCATTGTATGGCTTAAAGCAATCATCGAGAGCTTGGTTTGGGAGATTTACCAAATCGATGAAATTTTTTGGATACAAGTAAAGCAACTCGGATCATACTCTTTTCTTAAAGCATAAAAAAGGTAAAATAACTGCTCTTATTGTATATGTGGATGACATGGTGGTTATAGGAAATGATCCAGAAGAGAAGGCAGCACCGCAAAAGTATCTAGCAAGTGAATTTGAGATGAAAGATCTCGGTGCTGTAAAGTATTTCTTGGGCATTGAGGTGGCTCGCTCACAACAAGGAATATTTCTATCACAACGAAAATATGTTCTTGATATTTTGACAGAAACTGGGATGCTAGCATGCAAACCAGCAGATACCCCAATTGAGCTGAATCACAAACTTGGCGAATATTCTGATCAGATACCTACCAACAAAGAGAGATATTAACAAATTGTTGGTAAGCTAATATATCTTGCACATACTAGACTAGATATAGTATATGCAGTCAGCATGGTAAGCTAGTTTATGCATGCACCAAGTGAAACACACATGGATGCTGTAAACCGTATCTTGAGGTATTTAAAGTAAGCTTTTGGGAAAGGATTAATGTTTTCAAAACATGGTCATCTAGACGTTAAAGGCTACACTGATGCTGATTGGGCTGGTGATGTAACTAACTGGCGATCAACATCAGGATACTTTGTTATTGTTGGAGGAAATCTAGTCTCTTGGCGTAGTAAGAAACAAAAGGTTGTTGCTAGATCAAGTGCTGAAGCAGAATATTGGAGTATGGCATATGGAGTATGTGAACTGCTTTGGATGAAGAATTTACTGAGAGATTTGGGATTTAGGCCCAAGCATGCTATGCGTCTACATTGTGACAACAAGGCTGCAATTGACATTGCTCACAATCCAGTGCAACATGATCGAACCAAACATGTGGAGATGGATATACATTTTATTAAAGAAAAAATTGAGGCAAGACTTATTGAAGTTCCATTCGTTACATCTGAAGATCAATTAGCAAACATGCTCACCAAAGCAGTCACAAGTTCATTATTTCACAACTCACTAAGCAAGTTGGGCATTCATGACATCTATGCACCAACTTGAGGGGGATGGTCAACAATAGCTGCTAGACATTATTGGTATAGACAATAGACTTGTAATTATTCCTCTAGCTAGCCATCATTACTTTACATTATAGCTAGCCATCATTACTTTACTTTATAGCTAGTCATCATTACTTTGCTTTGCTTTCATTTTCTCCTTATTTTCCTCTTTGGTGTTTTCCTCATGTAATCATCATTTGACTTGTCCACTTGTTAAGACTAGTTGTGTAGTTTTTGACCCTCTATAAGAGATGACTTCTCTTTTGTAAATAAATGATAATGAAATATATTACAATTTCCGAGACTTATTACGCACAATCACAAAACAAACTAGATATATAATGTCTAAGCAAGAGACGAGCCAACTGATAAAAAACATGATACCGGAATATTCCTCCGAACATTCTGGTGATGATTAACGTTCCGTCAAGCGGGATTTGGCGATTCACGATTGATGGTGGATATGTTATATGTGAAGAGAACATTTGTGTTACTAATTATTTAGGTGGCAATGGGCTAGGTCATGCTAATATACAACATATACTCTCATTTGTTCTGAGTTTTCAACTTGGATTGAAGAACTCTTTTGTATGATTATTTTCTTCCATTTTGTCTGGTATAATATCTTCTTGATTCAGTGAAATATTTTGATTATACAAAAAATGTTGTAAACAAATCCGAGAGTCCAAAGTACTACGTGTGCACTGCATCACCCAGATTTTCTCAGTTCCCATTCATTTCGCACGTCTTTTTTTTCTTATACATTCCCTTTTTAATTATTCATTTCGCACGTAGTACTTTGATTATACATTCCATTTTGATTATTCATTTCGCACGTCATTTTCTATTATAAAGCAAATATAATAGTATTTTGATTATATCAATTACGACCGATGATTAACATGAACAAGCCAAACAAATTAAAAACAATGACAATTTATACGACATTTGTCCACACCACAAGCTTCAAAGTAATACTGTAGTTACTATGTTAAAGTTATTCTCAGTTAAAGGTGTAGATAGGAAAAAATCAAAAGCTCTGATGTGTTAGGACTGCCACTCCCACTAGTGTGTCCCTACTCATTAAAATCCGTACACATGAATCCCAGATAGCAGATACACTTGGAGATATGGTTCTTTGAATCTTTGAGATGGGTGAAAGGTGTGACTGTGTGAAATTTGTTCTAGTCTTTTGAATTTTCTCCATTTAGAACTTCATAAAATTCGTAAAAATTCTCCTATATTCTCTATTATAGGAGATGAACAGTTACTCTTTAAATTTACAAAGCAAGGAGAAATGGAAAAGAGAAAAAGTATTATTAGAAAATGAGTGAGTTGAGTTTGAATTGTTAATAATAGAATATTTAAAGTTTTATAAAATAGAGAGAATTGTTGAAGATGAAAAGTTAAACTGAATACTTCAAATATTTTTTTAACATTGTTTACTTACTAGTTTAACAAAAATTTAGAACTTCTCTTCGAGATGATATAACTAATCCATTAAGCAAGATGCAATTTTGTTGCAAATTTGTAACGGATTTTGGCATGCATAGTTTTATATCCGTATTTTTTGGTCTTGTCACTGTCATGCAAGTGTTACTTATAACGAGTGTTCATGTGATTAGTATTGTAAACAGAAGGGCAGGTTCGGCTCTTGTCCGGTGAGGGCTGGCGACTGTTCGGGGCCAAAAAAATTGGAGGTACCAAAATTATTAGGGTGGTCTATTTATATATGTTTTCATAAGAGTATATGTAACATTACACATCACCCATGAGAGTGGATCCTATAAGCTTTATATGTATATTCTCATCTCTACCTAGCATGAGGCCTTTTGGGAGCACATTGGCTTCGGGTTCTGTAGGAACTCTGAAGTTAAGCGAGTTCGCGCAAGAGCAATCTCAAGATGGGTGATCCATTGTGAAGTTATCGTGTGAGTTCCTAGAAACAAAACCATGAGGGTGTGGTCGGGGCCCAAATCGGACAATATCGTGCTACGGTGGCGTCGAGCCCGGGATGTGGTGGGGGCCCAGGTTGGGATGTGATAATTTGGTATCAGAGCCAATCTCTGGCCGGAAGTGTGTCGACGAGGACATCGGGCCCCTAAGGGGGGTGGATTGTAACATCCCACATCGCCCAAGGGAGTGGATCATAAGCCTTATATGTATATTCCCATCTCTACCTAGCATGAGACATTTTGGGAGCTCACTGGCTTCGGGTTCCGTAGGAACTCTGAAGTTAAGCGAGTTTGCGCGAGAGCAATATCAGGATGGGTAACCCATTGGGAAGTTCTCGTGTAAGTTCCCAGAAACAAAACCATGAGGGTGTGGTTGGGGCCCAAAACGGACAATATCGTGCTACGGTGGAGTTGAGACCGAGATGTGGTGGGGGCCTGGGCCGAGATGTGACACTATAAATTTATAAAATTTGGTTAGATGACCAAGACGTTTAACTAGAACTGATGGTTTTTGCTCTTTAATTAAATTAACAAGGAGATCCTGGGTTCAAAACGCTATGTGCGTTTATTTACTTTTCAATTTTTACGAATTTCTAGTCATAAAAGTAAATTTATAAAATTTGGTCAAATGAT
Source organism: Malus domestica (assembly GCF_042453785.1). Taxonomy (NCBI): domain Eukaryota; kingdom Viridiplantae; phylum Streptophyta; class Magnoliopsida; order Rosales; family Rosaceae; genus Malus; species Malus domestica. Next base: position 27,112,438 of record NC_091667.1, on the reverse strand, counting down.
CAAGAAGTTTAACCAGAAATGGTGATTTATGCTGTTTAAAATTAACCAAAAGGTCTTGGGTTCAAAACGCTATCTGTTTTTATACTTTCCAATTCTTATGAATTTATTTTCATAAGAGTATAAATTTGTAAAATTTGGTTAAATGATCATGAACTTTAATTAGAAACAGGTTTCTGTTGTTTAAAATTAACGAGAAATCTTGAGTTTGAAATGCTATATATGTCCATTTTTATTCTTTCCAATTTTTACGAATTTATGTTTGGTTGTTAATTTTTTTTTATTTTAAAATTACTACCTAGTAGCAATGTGAGTTGCGTTTTTTTGGAAATTCATTCCAATTCAAGTCTAACCTTCAACAAAGAGTAATACGAGAACAAAATTTGCAAACCTAATGACGTGCCACCAATATGAAATAAGCACATTAATCAACACTTTAGTAATAATCCAATCATCAACAATCACATTCTAGGCGGACTTGGATTTCAGTAAATTTATTATATATCGTATAAATAAGTGTCTACTTATATTTAAAAAATAATAATTATATTGAGATACATACATTGGAAAATAAATAACATATAAATTAAAGTATTATAATATATTGAAAATATGGAGAACAAACATATAATGAGTGTTCATCCAAGTATTCAACAAGACTCTTACAATTTACTGAACAAAAATAAAAATAAAATGAAAGTTACTGATTTTCTGTCTAAGTGGAAATCGAGACCTAGCGGGTCTAGGTGGGATAGGCGGACGCCTAAGAAAGTTTAGACGTCATTTCTTGATTTTCAAACCCCTAGTCATTACCCCAGGCAAGCCATGTGGCGCTAGGCGGGGTTTCTATTGTGAATATACTTAAAGAGTTTTCGATGTCTATTTATGGTCGAAAATATCCTAAGAACTTAAAAACGTTTTTAACCTATTATACTAAACGTCATTTAAACGCCAAAATTCAATCTAGTAGCAAGCAACTGATTTCTTGTACGATGGCAAGAAGATAAGGATAAATCCGTTGATCGTATAGCTAGGGCTTATAGAGTCTTGTGGTAGATACTGGATAGTTCATAGCCAGAAGTTTATGATCACAATGCCCAATTCTTTGAATGGGAAGGCAGTGATAAGGCTGAAGGTAACAGTTATCGGATAATTGAGAGAGGGTAGGGCCCAGCCACTAAATAAATTGACCCAACAGGATTCTCTCAACATCTTGAAGATTCGTGAATCGTGTTTGTTAATTGTACATCATGTTGTCAGTTTTTGTCAAGTACTGTTTTTATTTAATTTTAAATAAAAATATTTAAAATAATTTTTAACTATACAATGTAAGATAAATGGATATGATTAACGGATCTCTAAAATCATCACAAAAAGAATCTGACAAGAATTTGGATTCTAAATTGAGGGTTTTCTTATGTGTTTTTATAAAAAAAAAAAAAAAAATAGAGGAAAAACCGTTCGAAGTTCGAATCATGAATTTTTACTGCCTAAAAGCATCCAAATTTCGAGTTCAGTACTATTCTCACATAGACATGATGAATATTTGTCTCATATCTCGATCTGCAGGGAACGAGGAACTTTCTGCAGCCCAAAAATCAGCAGTCTACAACATTATACTCACTGTTTCAATTATTGGTGCTATTACATATATAGATACACATGCAAAAGAAAGACGCATGGCTATTAAAAATTCTACATTCTGTCAATGGGTGTGTGTATATACACACACACACCCATTGACTCATTTGATTTTATTTATACTAGCCTTCATGCACGTGCGTGACATTTTTTGAATTACAGCATACTAAGCGCGATTTGCACGTTTTAAATGTATTTGTATGTGTAAATTGACAAAGGAATGTCAAATATTTGAAGTAAATGAATAATCTTAGATCATGCTAGAAGAAACCCTTCATAAACTAATTAAAGCAGTTGAATTCACATAATAAAATCGGTCTTTATAGAATTTACATTAAGAATAAAGAAAATAATATTTAATAAACAATTGATGAAATCACATTATTGCTAATCCATTATGAGGCTAAGCTCATCCCCTCTCCCTTAGTGTAGATAATATCGTTTGTTAAAAAAAAATCATTTGACAACTAATTTAATCACATTATTATCTGCGTGGAAAAAACCTTTTTTATAACTGACATTTAATAAACAACTAATTGAATCACATTATTGCTAGCCTATTGTGAGGCTAAATCCACCCCCTCCACCTTAGTGTAGATAATATCGTTTGCAAAAAAAAAAAAACAATCATTTAACAACTAATTTAATCACATTATTATCCGCGTGTGAAAAATATTTTTTATAACCGGCATTACACGCCTTTTAAGATGTTTTGAAAAAAAAATTGTTTCTGCTGTACTGTGAGAATAAGCAACTATGAAATAAAGCAGTAGAGTGTTGGGTAAACTTTTTTGTAAAGTGCTTTTGAAAAAAAAAACATTATTATAGTGTTTGGTAAACTTTTATGTAAAACAGCTGTGATTGTGTGAAATGACAAAAAATGGTATAATACTAGATGTGCCATTAATTTAATTTTCTTAACAAATAAAGGTGAATTACTAAATATACTTTATTTTTAAAAGAAAATATTTATAAACTTTATCATAAATATTAATTAATATGACAAACTACTTCAATTGAAATATTTACATACTCAGGGCGAGTGTTGCAATCATATTAGATTAGAAATGTAATTGTGTAAATCCTAGTAGATTTAGAAATATCTCTTATATTCCTATTAGGAGTTGATTACCTATTAAAAGTTGTAATCCTAAAAGGGTAAGGATTTTACCTATCCTACTACTATAAATAAAGGCACAATAAGATGTATTGATGCACAAAATCAGTGAGGACTTTGGTACAACAGTGAGGACTTTGCTCCAGTCACTGGTGTGGATAAGTATGTAAATGGATAGAGACAGGGAAGCAAACACAGGATGTACGTGGTTCACCCAGATTGGCTATGTCCATGGAGTAGAGGAGTTCTCATTAATTGTGAAGGGTTTGCACAAGTAAATAGGTTCAAACTCTCATTTAGTGAGTACTAGTGAATGATTTAGTACAAATAACATTCATAAATATTGTGGGAGAATGATCTCCTTTTATAGAAGAGAGTTTCTAGCTTTGTTCTGATATTAACACGTGTCGTGTTGTGATTGGCTTCTGATGTTGACACATGTCGCGCTATGATTGGCTTTTGATGTTGACACGTGTCGCGCTGTGATTGGCCTTCTGATTGAAGGGAAACTCTTCTAGGTCATTGATGGTATAACGTTGAACGGTGCTCGGTAGTTTCGGGATTGGTCAAGTATGGTACAAACAGTGCTCCCCTAAGTTCCCGAGTGATAGAAGCTCCTCGGTTGGGGACTTGCAAGATCCAAGCCGTTGAGTAATCACGAAACTTCTAAGTACCGAAGTGTGGTGTTGTTTTCACTTGCTTTATTTGTCTCATAGGTAGATGTGACATCTTCTCTGGAAGTACTTTTCCGAAATTCATGGGTGGTATATTTAACCGGTGGAGATGCACAAGGTAATGTATCAATTTCACTTGAAGTTTACTTGTAGTTTTAGGCTTGGTCAAGCGTGATACAAACCATGTAGTAGGAGTCCCCCAAGTTGCCGAGCTAAGAGATTTGCCGAAAGAGGTGACCGACAAGGTAAGCAATCAGAGTTCTTAGCAATCAGTCCCAGATCAGAAGTTTGATTTCGAGTTCCGGCTGATTGTTCTCATTCTCTCTATCTTGCAGGCAGCAAGAATGATAAAGAGAAGAAAAAGGAGAAGAGATGATATGAGATACTTTTTCTTTTGAAGAAGTAACTTTCCACATGCTTATTCTTGAACTGGACTGGAGGGTTTTCTGGTTTCCTCCAGAGTATAAGGTCGACTCAAGAATTTGAGGGTCAAAACAAGTCCATCAAATCAAGAGTTCGTTCGACCTTGATGATATGAGATACTTTTGTTGTTGACAAAGTAGTGAATGTGGTATGGCGAGGCTTTGCTCTTTGGCGACGGTGCCAGCAAAAAGTTGTTGAAGTTTCTTGAGCTCTTCGGATATGGCAGTGATGTTGAGCTTGGATTTGATTTAGACTCATCTTTCTGGATTATGTGGTTTTGCAAGGAGGGCGTCGTGCTGTAGTGATCTATTGCAGCTCATCGTTGAACCTTCTACTTCAATCTTTTGCATCGTAGAAGTGGTGCGCAACCTTTGCATTTAAATGGTCATTAAGAGCACTACTTTTCATCGACTCTTCCATGCGTAGCAGCTTCAGTGTAAAACGTCAATATCGCATAAACTGTTCTAAGGTATTTACCGAAGGACTTCGTGACCTTGACAACAGTTGAGGATGAGTACTCGAGAGCAATGTTAGGCAAGCAACCATGCAAAAATTTCGGGCAATCAGTTCCAAATCGAAAGTTTGATTTCAGGATCCGACTGATTGCGTTTTTTCTCCTTATCCTGGAAGTAAGAGCAAGGGCAAAGGAAAAGACAGGGAAAAAACATGATATAGGATACCCTTGCTTTTAACCCTGATGATATGAGATACTCTTGCTCTGGTGTGGCTTGTTTGCAGATGTATTATTGGGGGGAAAAGAAGCTGAGTATTTCGAGAGATTCTGCTGGGAGTGCCCTCTCGGATGTGAATAAAAGTTGAGCATTTTTTTTATTTACTGGTCTTCCTGGCTGTGGAGGATGGAGTTCGACATATATAGGAATTGTCCCAATAGCGAGTGGTAACGTTGTTCCTTTACCCTTCTCGGTCATAGTAGTGTAATGGGAGTTGCAAGATTCACGTGTTTTAACTTTGTCAAAGCACTTTGAAAAAATGGTATGTGGTATCTGGAAAGCTGATGTTGCGTGTGAAGATTGTAGACAAATTTTATCCAAGGAAATCTAGCTCTCGAAGTTCGGAGAGCGATGCCTCTTCGGTTTTCGAACAAGCAATCTTGTTGAGGATCTGGCTCTTGAGATTTAGAGAACGGTGCCTTTTAGATTTTGAGAAAGCAATCCTGTTTTGAGTATGGCTTTCGAGATTCAGATAGCAGTGCCTCTTCGATTTTTGAGAAAGCAATTCTGGTGGGAGTCTGGCTCTCGAGATTCGGAGAGCGGTGCCTCTTTGATTTTTGAGAAAGCAATCCTGGTGGGAGTCTGGCTCTCGAGATTCGGATCGCGGTGCCTCTTCGATTTTTGAGAAAGCAATCTTGTTGGGAGTGTTTTCTTGATGTGAGTAAATGTTGGGCTTTTTGCCAGTCTGCTTTGCCATAGAGCACGGAGGTTGACACACATAAGGACTTTCCAGTTATCAAGTAGTGGTGTTGTTCATTTACCCTTGTGGGTAATAGTAGGGGTAGTTGGACCTTCAAATTTATGTGTTTAAACTTGGTTAGAGATCTTTGGCAAAGTTATTTGTGGTACCCGATGAACTGATGTTGCGTGTAGGGATTGTCGACATATTTTACTCAGGAAAATATGCTTCTCGAAATCCGAATAGTGGTGCCTCTTCGATTTTTGAACAAACGGCCCTGCTGCCATTTCTTTTATGGGGGCACAAATTGTGTGCAAGAAGTACGTTCAGAGAGTTATTGCTTGTATGAATTTTCCTTTTGTTTTTGTACTTTAGAGATTTATTGGATCTTATTTCTCCTTCATCATTTCTGAAAATGTCTGGCCCATCCGACCGTCGTTTTGACTTAAACTTTGGTGAAGAGGCATCCATGCCTCCTCAAGACAACATATGGCACCCATCATTCTTATCCCATACTGATCCTCTTACCGTTTGGGACTCTATGACTAAGAATGATATGACTGTTGTGGTGGTAGTTAGGAACCTTCTCACTCCCAAAGATAACAAACTACTTTCCAAACGGTCTGATGAGTTGGCTGTTAAGGATTCTCTGGCTCTCAGTGTTCAGTGTGCAGGTTCTGTGTCTAATATGGCCCAACGCCTATTTGCTCGAACCCGTTAAGTTAAATCATTGGCGGCTGAAGTGATAAGTCTCAAATAGGAGATTAGAGGGCTTAAGCATGAGAATAAACAGTTGCACAGGCTCGCACATGACTATACTACAAACATGAAGAGGAAGCTTGACCAGCTGCAGGAATCTGATGATCAGATTTTACTTGATCATCAGAGGTTTGTGGGTTTGTTCCAAAGGCATTTATTACCTTCGTCTTTTGGGGCTGTACCGCGTAATGAAACTCTAAATGATCAACCTCTGGTGCCTCCTCCTTATGGGGTTCTACCAATGTTGAGGCTCCGAATGATCACCCTCCGGTGCCTTCTCTTTCTGGGACACTGCCAATTATTGAAACTTCTACTGAGCAACCTTTGTGAAGGCTCCCTCTTGTTTGTTTATTTTGATTCATGTATATATACATATTTGTAACTTATCGGAGATATCAATAAATAAGCTTTGCTTCATTTCAACATATTATGTTAAATACACCAAAGCCCTTCTTCACTAAGTTTTTCGAATTTTTTCTTTTGTTGAAGCTTGTATGTTGAAACTTTGTGAATGAAGCATGTAGGTTGAGGTAGTGCTCCCTTAATTTCCCCAGTGAGGAAAACTTCTCAGTTGGAGACTTGAAAGATCCAAGTTACTAAGTAGTCGTGAACCTTCCAAGTACCGAGGTGTAGTAGCATATGGTAGGAGTCCTCCAAGTCTCCGGTCGAGGGAGTTGACGAAGGAGGTGTCTTGCTAGTAGCCAAGTTTCCAAAGTAACAAAACTTCACCATTTTCTTTTCTAATAGTAGCCCAAAACTTCTCTTTCATATATATTTGTTATGAAAGTTGTTAGGCCTAAATAAGATGAGGCATTAGGCCTTTTTTTTCTTCCAAATTTCTGAATTTCTGAATTTTCTAAAAAATATATACATATACATATACATATACATATATATATATATATATATATTAAGCTTTATAGGTGAAGCTTTGGAGGTGAAGCTTTGAGGTTGAAGCTTTGTTGGGTACCATGAATTGATTTTGCTTCACACTATCTTGATCAAGAGTATGTGAAGCTTTTGGCATTTGTAGCTGAAGCTTTGGTGTTGAAGCTTTGTAGGTGAAGCTTTTGTGTTGAAGCTTTGTAGGTGAAGCTTTAGAGTTGAAACTTTTGTAGGTGAAGCTTTGGAGTTGAAGCTTTGTAGGTGAAGCTTTTGTGTTGAAGCTTTGTAGGTGAAGCTTTGGAGTTGAAGCTTTGTAGGTGAAGCTTTAGAGTTGAAGCTTTGTAGGTGAAGCTTTTGTGTTGAAGTTTTGTAGGTAAAGCTTTGGAGTTGAAACTTTTGTAGGTGAAGCTTTGGATTTGAAGCTTTGTAAGTGAAGCTTTTGTATTGAAGCTTTGTAGGTGAAGCTTTTGTGTTGAAGCTTTGTAGGTGAAGCTTTGGAGTTGAAGCTTTGTATGTGAAGCTTTGGAGTTAAAGATTTGTAGGTTAAGCTTTTGTGTTGAAGCTTTGTAGGTGAAGCTTTGGAGTTGAAGCTTTTGTAAGTGAAGCTTTGGAGTTGAAGCTTTGTAGGTGAAGCTTTGGAGTTGAAGCTTTGTAGGTGAAACTTTGGTGGTGAAGCTTTTATGTTGAAGCTTTATAGGTGAAGCTTTATAGATGAAGCTTTTGTTGGCACCATAAATTGGTTTTGCTTCACACTGTCTTGATCAAGAGTGTGTAAAGCTTTTGAGAATTGTAGTTGCCCTCCATTGATGAAGATCTTGTTGGCACCATAAATTGGTTTTGCTTCACACTGTCTTGATCAAGAGTGTGTGAAACTTTTGAGAATTGTGGTTGCCTTCCATTGATGAAGCTCTTGTTGGCACCATAAATTGGTTTTGCTTCACACTGTCTTGATCAAGAGTGTGTAAAGTTTTTGAGAATTGTGGTTGAACTCCTTTGATGAAGCTCTTGTTGGCACCTTAAATTGGTTTTGCTTCACATTGTCTTGATCAAGAGTGTGTGAAGCTTTTGAGAATTGTAGTTGTCCTTCATTGATGAAGCTTTTGATTTTCACCATAAATTGGTTTTGCTTCACACTATCTTGATCAGGAGTGTGTGAAGCTTTTGAGAATTTGTAGTTGTCCTCCATTGATGAAGCTTTGTTAAATTTCCCAATTTTTTTTTTTAGGAAACTAGAAATTTGAAAATGTGGGAGAGACAACGTATACAAATTTTGCTTCCACACTGTTAAGAAAGAGATTGTGATGCAAGCCAGACCTTGTAGTAGTCGAAGGTTTGGATGAACCATATAAATTAAATTTGCTTCGAACAGTCTTGATTAAGAGTGTGTGAAGCTTTCTATGAGTTGTAGTGTTTGCATTGTTACAGAGGAGAAATGTCTGAAGCAGATGCAAGAGGGCTGAAGAGCTTGATCTTCGTATACCATGCACTGAAGCCGTTGTTGGCTTGTAATAAGACTTTGTTGGTGACTATAACTCTTGTTAGGCATAAGTGTTCCCCTAGTTGAGTTGTAAAGCTTGAGGGTTTTTGATTATTTGTGAATGCTAGGAGTTCACATGTACAAGTTGTACCACTCGTCTTCTGGTTGGTGGAATGAATGGTGGGTTGCTTTCATCACTTGGTTGGTGCGAAAGAGAGTTTCTTCATCACCTTTCATCATATTTCCTGGTTGGTGGCACGAAGATGAGTTCCTTCTTCACATTTTATCACCTGGTTAGTGGCATGAAGAAGGGTACGGGTTGTACATTTCATCACCTGATTGGTGACATGAAGATGAGTTCATTCTTCACATTTCATCACCTAGTTGGTGGCACGAAGGTAAGTTCATTCTTCACCTGGCTGGTGATAAGAGTGGCAAGTTGCCAAATAATATTAGAGTACAGTTGTACATTTCATCACCTGGTTGGTGGCATGAATGAGAGTACGAGTTATACATTTCATCGCCTAGTTGGTGGCACGAATGTGAGTTCCTTCATCACCTAGTTGGTGAGAATAAGGGCAAGGTGTCGAGGCACATTGTAGCAAGTGTCGAATGACACAAAGTGTGTTGAACCCTTTCGAAGCACAGTTGACTTATGTATGGATGTGTTGGAATGTATGATGTTTATTTATGAATGTGTTGGAATGTATGATGTTTATTTATGAATATGTTGGAATGTATGATGTTTATGTTGATTGACATGAGTGATGCTTATGAATGTTTTGCTATGCATGAAGGGATCTATGCTTTCGATATGTGAACCATGTTGGTTGTAACACTTAGTATCACATACTTTGTGTCAAAGTACGCATGTTGAAGCTCTGAGTTGGAGTATAGAGGTAGGTCAGTGTAGACCAAGTGTTCTAGTGCTAGGAATGCAAAAGACTCAGAAGAAATTGTCTGAATTCTCTCTTTTTTAAATATTTGTTGAATGACTTGTGTGACAAAAGATCTCAAGTGGTTGAGGGTCAAAACATTTGCAATGTGTATGCCTTCTTATAATAGCATTTCCTTCAGTATTTAGTCCTCCACTTTGAAAGAGTGAGGCTTGGCCCCATAGTCATAATAGTCGACGGTACGTTCACCCCTGGTTGTCTTGATACGAACTTTTATCCCTCTTATTGTAATAGGCTTGCTGAGAGTAAAAATCATTCCTCTTACCAATAGACAAATACGTTTGGTGACTTAGCGAGTAGCTAAATGAGGCAGGAGATGATGCAATGGGTGTCTGAATGGCCAAGATCTCCTTACTTGGTAAAACTTAACTTCCACTTCCCACTTGTTGATAGGGGTTAACCATATGGGGATTCCCTTGGTCTGTCCTTACTTCGGCGGATGCGTGGTTGTAAGCATGTGCCATCACCTCAGAGTAAGTCTTCGAAGTGTTGGCATTGATCATGTACTTGAAGAAACAATCACGTAGGCCTGCCGTGAAGGCTTTGAGGGCGGTCTTGTCATCTGCCTCAGTGCAGCGAGAATACTCATGGCTAAAGCAACCAGCATACTCTCGTAATGACTCGTCTGGCTTATGGAGAATAGTGTACAAGTTATCTGCAGAATGTGCTATCGTTCTGGAAGATGTGTTGAGAAACAAACAGTTTCCTTAGTTCCTTAAATGAGTCTACTGTCTCGGGTGGAAGACGACAATACCAGTTTAGAGCTTTGCCAGAGAGGGTGGAAAGGAAGAGAAGACATCGCTATTCGTCGACGTGCATCGATATGGCATGGTGGGCTCAAAGAGGTTAATGTGTTCAATCGGGTCATCCCTTCCAGTATAGAGTTGTAAACCAAGCTTTTGTTTTGTCTCTTCTTGAATGGGGTGTCGAGGATCCTCTTTGTAAGAGGGCCAGGCCTAGGTTGTTTCCAATCAGGTATCTCAGCTTGTCATTCGGCCTTCAACTTGTTTACTTCCTTAAGGAGCTGTAGGACAAGAGGGTCTTGAGTGGAGTCATGTACCACTGGATCTTTCGTTCGTAAATCTCCATCTCCTCTTGGAAGTAGGAAGGTTTGATCGAGAGCATGTGATGTTTCCCTGGACTCGTCGTACTGATTTCCAAGGTATGTCTGTCGGAACATCTCTGAGTCCCCTATACCTTCGTGTTTCTCTAAAACTTGTTGCCTATTCGCCAAATTGGTAGCCGGCCTGGGACATGGGAGGGGACCAAGTCTTTTAGAGACCATTAGGTCATTGATCTTCGAGCTTACATGGACAAGATTGTCTCGACGTTGCTTTAGGAAGTCTCGATAGTCGCGAAAGACGGCTTTCGATCCTTCCACTCCCTCTGTAAGAATGCGTCTTCCTCCACTGCTCCTGCTTCTGGTTGAAGCAGCTGGGTTGAGAAAAATCTCATGTTGGTTGCCATTTCGATGAGTAGCTCGCCTCTTAATAGGAATACCCATGTCGATGGCAAATGACCCTTCGTGTTGGGGGGCATCCAATTGATGGTTGACTTCTACAGGGGTGATAAGCTCGTGTGTTTTAGTATATCTAGCCTCGTGGAGCATCTCGAAGACCTTCTCATACTGCTCTTGGAGTATCTCATTCTCTATCGCTATCTTGTTGTTCTGAGCCTCTAGCTCATCGACTTTAGCCTGAAAAGCAAACTTCTTTTGTTCCTTCGCACCAGGTGCGGGGGGGGTGTCGTTCTGCGTGCTGTGGCTTCCTTCGCTCCCCATATTGGAGAGGGATGCATGGTCAAAATAGAGTGTACGAATGGTGAAAACCAGCTTAATAAAGTTGAAGAGAGTATGAATAAGTGCGATTCCCACAGACGGCGCCAAATGTTGATGCACAAAATCAATGAGGACTTTGGTACAACAGAAAATGTTAAGTTTGTGACCTTCGCTAGATTGCTCCGGTCACTAGTGTGGATAAGTATGTAAATGGATAGAGACAGGGAAGCAAACACAGGATGTACATGGTTCACTTAGATTGGCTACGTCCACGGAGTAGAGGAATTCTCATTAATTATGAAAGGTTTACACAAGTACATAGGTTCAAGCTCTCCTTTAGTGAGTACTAGTGAATGATTTAGTACAAATGACATTCGGAAATATTGTGGGAGAATGATCTCCTTTTATAGAAGAGAGTTTCTAGCTTTATTCTAACATTGACATTTGTCATGTTGTGTTGTGATTAGCTTCTGATGTTGACACGTGTCGCGCTATGATTGGCTTCTGATGTCGACACGTGTTGCGCTATGATTGGCCTCCTGGTTTGAAGGAAACTCTTCTAGGTCCTTGACGGTATAACGTTGACCGGTGCTCGGTAGTTTCGGGATTGGTCAAGTATGGTACAAACAAGATGTAATAGAACACACCTTACAATTACACATATCTCTTTCTCTTTACTATTGCTGCATCCCTCTCTCTAAGGCATCTATAATTGTTAAGTAAATTATGCCTACAACAATATCACAATTTTTTATGGGTAAATTACATTTTGCACCCTCAAGTTTGACTGCCATTGCAACCTCATATAACATCTTTAAAACATTTCAATCTCATACATTTACTTACATTTTCATTACAATTTCATACTTCCGTTAAAAATTATGTGAAGTTTATAGTTAATTGATGATGTGGCAATTAAATTTTTCACATGGATAAAGAAAATTATAAAACAAATCAATATGAAAAAATATGTAATTTTTTAATGTTAAATGGGCCTACCCCTTCAATGTGTATCTGCAATTCTGCATTTCTATCTCCATTCGACTCCATTACGAGAGAGATCATTGCCCAGGCGTCATCTTCGTTGCCATCATTGGCCATCACCACCACTACAGCATCCTTGAGTCGCTTCATCGCCATGGTGTTCCCGTCGTTCAGCACCGCCTCGTACACCGCCCCCAAGCCCTCTTTCCTTGACATCTTTGCCAATGCCCACATCAAATCCTCCAGCTCAAGCTGCTGCCTCCAGTAAGAAAACACCAGCTTGCTTATGTCGAAATTGAGAAAATATTGAATCTTTGCTTTAGTGGAATCGAAGCTCAGCGACCCAGATGAAGCCAATTCAAATCTCGAAAGTTCAGAACGTCAATTGGGATTGGAAGCTGTGGTGGGGGTTCAAAAAAAGGTTGGAATCAAATTATATAAGAGTTTTGATGTGGCAGGAGGTGGAGGCTTGAGCTGAGAATGAAGTTTCAGGTTAGGGATTGGGTTTGGGGCAATGAGTTGGGAGCGAACGAGTGAGGCGGGAAGGAGAGAACCAGTGAGATGGCCGAGCAAGGAAGATGACGACGCAAGAGGTGAGGGTAGGATCAGCATTTGCAAACTTTCATTAAACATTAGTGTTCACCTGTGTTTCTAAGATAAAAAGCTGGTTTTTGAAAACAGCAAATAACTGCTTCCATTTTTCAGTTGTTTCTCGCAGCAATTTTGAAAATAAGTGCTTTGTTGCTAAGTTACCAAACACAATATTGAGCTCAACTTTTTTTCATCCCTACTTTTAAAAAAATTTAAGCAATACCAAACTGGTACTTAATCACATTATTATCCGTGAAAGACCTTTTTTTATTAAAAATGTTTTGAACGTGTTTAAAAATAGAGAAATTGAATCACATTATTGCTAATCTATTTATGATGCACTAATTAAAAAAAAGCACAAAAAAAATTAATTATAAAAAAATATTGTTAAAATGACAAAAATGCCCCTATCTTATTTGATGCATTATTTTGGGATGCCTTTGAATTTTTTGTCTTGGGGGCATTTTTGTCCAAATATTTTTGTTGAAGCTTGGTGACACCAAAATCACTATTCACTTTTCCATTGTCTTTATCTATAAAAGATATAATATAATATAATACAAATATTTTTAGTCTAGTTGTGATGCACTAATTAAAACAAAAGCGCAAAAAAAATTTAATTATAAAAATACTGTTGAAAATGACAAAAATGCCCCTGCCTTATTTGATGCATTATTTTGGGATGCCTTTGAATTTTTTGTCTTGAGGGCATTTTTGTCCAAGTATTTTTGTTAAAATTTGGTAATACCAAAATCACTATTCACTTTTCCATTGGCTTTATATATAAAAAATATAATATAATATAATATAAATATAATACAATATAATATATAATAGATATTTGCAAAAGAACAAAATGATATAGTGAACCATAAGATTTGCATCGTCAAATTAGAAAAACAAAACAGCCCTCAAAAGTTAAGATTCTAAAACTGTTTTGGTGACCCCCCACAAATTTTGTGCTCTTTCTCTGTAGATTAAGCAAGACAAGACAGTGAGCTGATTACTGCATGTTCATCATTATTTGCATTTAGCTGGCTAGTGCGGTTGCAAGGTAAATCTTTCGTCCGAAATTAAAATACCACTCACTAAATTAGAAGAACTACTAGACACACCTACATTTTCTATTTACCCGTCCACTTTTTTTTTTCACCCACTATTACAAATTAAAAAGTGAAAACATCGTTTTCCCACCCGTTCCCAAATGGCCTTCATATTAAGCACACAATCCAGTTCTGCCTCTCGTCGCCGTCATCTATTTGCCCCCACTCTTTCAGTATTGCCTCTGCCTCTGCCTCTGCCTCTGCCTCTGCAAAACCTGTACTGAAGCACTCATGGATATCTCCATAGAACAATTGCTTGGTGGGCATATCAGCACTTGGGATATTATATAGGATCATACTGTGTTGATTTTAGGATTATGTACCTAAGTTACTCCCTAATCTTTTAGTGTCATTCCAAATTGATCTTAACCTTTTTAAACATTCCAAACAAGTACCAAACCTGTTGAAAATGTCACACCGTTAAGCCCCATTTCATTTTTTGTTAAATTAACTAGAGCTTAATTTGTCTCCAACATCAATAAAAGGTCATGGAAGTATGGCCTTCACCAAGTAATGTACAACCACCCCCTTCAGGCCATCACCCCAAAACCCAACGCACAACCACAAACTTCACCCTACAACTTAAGTTGTCAACATTGAGAAGAAGGTTTTGAAGGTTGTTGAAATGGTATGGCCTGCCATGATGCGGCCACCACCTTCACCGCCCACAAAAACGAACTGGAATCATTACTAGGCGAAAATTAGCAAATGAGGAAATCACGAGCATAAACAAGCTCCTTGAAATCATATTTGAATTTTTAACCCTATTATTTGTTAGGAGATTTCCAAATCTTCATTTTTGTTTTCCATTTTATTTGTGAATTCTTTTTTCATCTTCATGTCTATTTTGAAGTTACGTTTATTATTATTTTAGTGTCCAAATAAGCAAATAAGTGGAACGCATTGTTGCCACATCCACATTTAACGGAAAAATTAACTGGGACTTATCGAATGTGACATTTTTAATAGGTTGGATAGTTAATTGGAATGTTTAAAAAAGTTGAGACCAATTTAAAATGAAACTTAAAAATTGGGAGTTTCAAATACCAAATCATTAATATTATTATGGTGCTATATGTCCACCAATCAGCGGATGCCAGGTCTTGGTATGGGCAAAGTTTGTAGCATAGCAAGCAGAGAAAAATCATGAGAGCTGGACGCATATACAATTGTCAAAATCTCAGAGATAGAGAGTCCATTGATTTATTATTAATGAGTCAAGCGACATATTGTCGACTTAAGCTGAATTAGTTACTAGTCAAGTAAGTGTGAAGTTCCATCACAAAAAAACTGCAAAAAAGTTTTTTGTTGCGTCAGGTTTTAGATAGGGTGCTCTTCAACAACCACCACATTCACAAGGCAAACCAATTACCCTCATGCATATACATGATCTCTTGAAAGAATTTGAGAAATTTTCTTTTGCAGTTTAGGGGTGCCAAAGCCAAGCCAACGAAGGTCGATAGAGATTATTGCCATCTTCATCACTGATATGTGCTAAAAAGTTGCCAATATGCCTTATGGTTTGTTTGTTTGGAAGAGATTTGACTAGGGTTGGGACCCATTGATCACGTGGTGGAGGGGCTGCCTAAATGCGACTTGGTACAGAATACTGCAGGAGAGAGGGTTAGAAGACAAAGAAATGGTCATTTACAAATCTCCTCTAATCCCCTCTCCACCAATTATAATCTATCTCCCACGTGGGACTCCTCCATTCCCCAACCCACTACGGCTTTGCAGTCTGGCCCCTTTGCCCTTTTTATTTTTCTTAATAACAATGTTTTTTGCATCTCTTTCCCAATCATATGACTCTCAGTCTCTCAGCTCCCTGCGATCTCTAGCCTGCTAACTAAGCTTTGTATGTGTATATATATATATCTTACATAAGCAACTCCCTCAGTCCCAATCATATTATACTCTCTCTATTGTTTGTGTGGTTAAGTTGCAGATAGATCGAGTTCGACCTACTTGAGATCATAGAAATAGAGATCATGGGAGATTCTTCATCAGCATCATACATACACATGGTAACTTATTCAACTTCGAGTATAAATACATACATATATAAAAGCTACATGTGTTCATTTTATGTTTTGCTTAATTGGTTATGATATAGGAGATGATGGTTGTGCCCTAATTTGAAATACTGTAGGTGCAGCACCTGATAGAGAAGTGTTTGATCTACCACATGACCAAAGAGGAGTGCATGGAAGCTCTCTCTAAACATGCAAACATCCAACCTGTCATCACTTCTACTGGTTATAACTCTCTCTCTCTCTCTCTCTCTCTCTGTGCAATATAGTCATACTGTCATAACATGCATGCAAGCAAACGAACACCAAACCTGTGCACCACATAAGTTCTTGAGGCTGCGAGTAACCAAGGGATGCCTGTTTGTAGGCTGATCATCACCCGTGAGTCAAAATTATTGTTCTGAAATTGACAAAGACAAAAGCTAATGATTCTTCTAGTAAAACTGTGACATCCCCAGTAAGGCATCTGCACAACTTTGGCTTAAACGTATTATACGGGCAGCTTTAAAATAAGATTAATCCGTCGGAGGCTTGCAATTACTCTAGTGGTTAAGAGTGTACTAATTAACCCCAGTATGACAGAGATTATTAATCGAAATTCTCACCCTCTATATCTTTTGTTCAAAAATAAATTGAACCAAACTCGAGTATGGTACCATGCATCTTCAACTGTCTCCCAAACGGTAAGTTGTATATATGTAGATAGCTAACAGTGATTAAATATACGATCTTAACCTAGTTGATAGATTGTTTGACGTAAATCTTAGTTATAGTACTGATCATAAAGTAGTGAAGATCATATCTATTGATATATGAATGATTGTGGTGCAGTTTGGAATGAACTGGAGAAAGTGAACAAGGAGTTCTTCGAGGCGTATGAAGAGTCTCAGAACAAAGGAGATCGAATGTCAGAGGAAGAGACAAGCCAATTGATCCAAAAGATGCTATCGGATTCCAAAGATTCCGACGACTAGTTATTTACGCACTCATGCCATCAATTTGTCGATCGAAAGCGATCTCACCTTGGCTTCTGCTTTTTGGTTGGTAGCCTCAGATATATGCAGCCAAACTACAATGGCCAATAAGATCGAACGATCGTCTTATTATCCGACCCCATGCACAGTTACATATATTTATGTATGGTATTATTCTCTGTATGAAAATAAATAATAAAACCACGTTTAATTAGGGCTCGTTTTGATAACTATTTTTAATTTTATTTTTCTCACTAGATATAGAGAAAATGTAGATGGAAGAACATATGAATCAAGAATGAGGAATAAGCAGGGTTATCTCTGAGATTTCGGAGGTTCAGTCCGAAATTTATAAAATTACTCAAGACATTACAGGGCCGGGGGTGGGTGGGGGGTGGGGAGGTTGGTGGTAGATCTAGTTGTGCAATCCTCATAATTGTTGGTGGCAAATCTCGTTGTGCAATCCTCATAATTGTAAATTTGTCTTTTCTAAATATAAAAATTTGAAGTGTCGATAACAACCTTTTTATATTTTTATTTTATTATATAATAATGTTATATATTAAGTAAAGTTTTAAAGTCAGAGGTTTTTGAAGTTTTTTTTCTTCTTATGGTTGTTTAAGGCTGAACTGTTTTTGATTATTTAGTGAATGTTATATTTGTAGCTATTTTTACTTATTATTTGATGGCATTTGTAAACTTATAATCAATGAGTCTTAAAATTTGTTTTGTTTTAAATTATTGTTTTTTTAGCATCAATACAATGTCCTACTTTTTCAGGAAATTGAAAGTTGTATGGGCCATTTTACTGTCTTTCAAATAGTAGACTTTTCAACCATTTTTGCTCGTGCTAGTGCCCCCAGAAATTCTTAGATTTCTTGCAATAAGAGATTTAATGACATAACTCTTATATTCCTCATTTTTATATTGATAGGGATCCCCATTCATTCTTAGATTCCCGTCACTACGGATTGATTGTCCCTACGCCTTTAGAAATAAGTGTGGTAGAAGGAAGGAGGGAGAAAATGAACCTGGAATTAATGTGGATTTCTTCCACAACTTTACTTTCAATCTTTTTTGTCCTTATTAATCCTTCATTTCTTTCTTGTATTCTTTATGGGTGATGCCATCCACACACTCATTTTTACCTCTCACACACCTCTCTCAATTCTGACCATCGAATCGAATGAATTAAAGAAGATCAATAGACAAAAATTAACAAGGAAGTGTTGCAAATAAAAATAGGTGTGTGAATAACACTACTCTTTCTTTATTTCTAACTAAAAAATAAAAACTGAATCTGAAAAAAATCAAATGATTATCAAACGTGCAATGATTTTCCAATTAATGCAATTTACAATGCAAAAGGAGAGATCACATTGTACCACCTCTCTAATTCAAGCATAACCTACTTGTATATCAATAGATACTACTTTATTAGAGAAATAATACAATGTGATAGTCTTAGCATTACCACAAGCACCAAATACGTATGCTGAACAAAAACTAAATATTAATTGAAGTGTCACAAAAAGAAGTTGGATGAACCTTATTATTGATGTTAATTGTTTAGAGGAGGGTGTATAATAATGAACCGGATCCTCATTTGTGAGAATTCTGAGGATCCTCCAATCACGTTCGTACATCATACATCGTGCAGTTAGAAATTATTGTAATTTTTTATATTTAAAATTGAATATAAACAGTACCTAATGAAAATTAGTCACACGATATACAATGAACGAACGTAATTTGAAAATCCCTGTAATCTTCACAATGATCTGGAGAGGATCCTCATTCTATAATAGTGAAGCAAATAATGCGGGGACTCCAACATTGGGTGCCGTCGTAATCACATAACTTCCATTCTTTTCGTTTTGTTTGTTTCTTTGTTTTTTCACCATCTTAGTTTTTTGTGAAAAAATCTCGCCTGCCCCACGTGGTTTTAGAAGAATAAGAATAAATCCTTCATAGTCATTGGTTAATGCAAACATTGGTTGAAAAAAAGGTAATATTAGGGAGATTAAATATACAAATTAAATCATGTGTTATTAATAGAAAATAAGCACATTAATCAACGGTTAAGTAATAATCTAATCATTAACTTCCATGTCATTTAATTTATAAATTTAGTCTTCCTAGTTCATTGTCACTTCTTGAGTATGACTTTCTAAAGAAAAATGTCAAAAACAAATTTGAAGGCTTACGTGGCAACGTTAAATTTTATTTGCTCCAACCTTTATGCTTTTTCTTATTCAATTAATATTTGTAAAACCACTCTTCAAAACAAATAAATCAAAACTAATTTTCAAGATTTATGATTGGTGTATTATTAGGACCCGCATAACAAAAAAATTTAAAAATAATTTGACATAAAATTTTCTCATATGTGAAAATTGGCAGCACACAATCTATATGCAATCGACATAGAATTAACGTATCAGTTGAAACTTTTATCTACCTTCAAATTTTATTACATGACATTCACTTAAGAGTTGATATCTCTAATATTAGAAAGCCAGCAATCAATTTTGGTGTCTCAAGACTTCTCCAAAAATAATTAGACCAAAATAACCCTAGAACAAAAAAACGCATTAACTGAAAAGAAATACAAAAATTATTACTAAGGGTGGTTTTGTAAGAAAAAATAACAATTTTTTTTTAACAATGGGCTTAGCTTCACACTAATTATTAGACCAAAATAATGTGGTTCAAATTCGTCTTGAGCAAGAATCGAACCTAAGATTTTTTACTAACCAATGAAGAGGAATATCATTAGGCTGCAGTACTAAGTGGCAAGAAAAAATAACAATTAAAAGAGAAAAACAGAAGAAAAAAAAAATTAAACCTGAAAAAAAAAAACCTGATTGTTGAGGGACTCGAACTAAATTGCCACAAACTAAGATAAAATAGAAAGAAAAAAAAATTGACCGTACGTGCAAAAAGGAAACCTGATCGTGGAGGACTCGAGAGTAACCTGCCGCAAACTAACGAAGAAGATAAATAAAACTCCCAAGAACTCACAAATCCAGCATTAAAGAATGAGGGAAGAACATTGGTCGTTCCTGCTACTTCGAATGGTTTGAGTAAATTTTTGTTTTCAATTCATGCTACGACGTTGCCAACAGTTACTAGACTCCAACACAAACACAAATTCTGCATCTATATACATACTGATTGGATTCTATCAAGCACTTTTGAAGAAAGCCATTTCATGACTTTTGAGAATCCAACTTTGTTTTGCAAGTTCTCCCTTTTTTTTTACTAAGAAAACCTCATGGCCTCTTCCCATTTTTGCTTCGCCTACTATGTTCATGGTTACATTCTGCAATCTACTTACTTATTCCTTCAGGCACTTCTCATACATGAGTGGTTTTCTGTCCTTTTGATTTGGCAGTATAGAAATTATGGCTTTAATTTGTAATGTATTTCACAAGTTTAATGTACAAGGGGTCCAGATATATATGAGAAGAAAGAGGGGGAAGAAAGAGAAGCTAGCCTAATCTACACCTTACAAAAAACAACTTGCACCAATCAATCACATCCTTTAAATCAAGGAAATAAGACTAATTACTCTAGTGCCTAAAGCTATCCCTAGAGAACATGGTAGCTCACTAATCAATCACATCCCTTAAATCAAGGAAAGAAGCCTAATTACTCTAGTGCCTAGAGCTATCCCTAGAGAACATGGTAGCTGACTCTAGAGGCCAAAATACACTTCAACACTCCCCCTCAAGCTGGATCGAGGAGGTTAACTGAGACAAACTTGCCTAATAATCGATGGAACTGAGTGGATGCCAATGCCTTTGTAAAGAGATCTGCCAATTGATCATGGCTTTGTGTGAACATGGTCTGGATGATTTGAGTTTGAACTTGAGCTTTGATGAAATGACAATCCACTTCAATATGTTTGGTTCTTTCATGGAACACAGGGTTGGCAGCAATATGCATGGCTGCCTGATTATCACACATAAGTGACATAGGAGTAGAACTAGAAAACCCTAAGTCTGAAAGAAGCCTTTTAAGCCAAATGAGTTCACAAGCAGTGGCTGCCATGGCTCGATACGCAACCTCTGCGCTAGAACAAGCAATTACCTGTTGCTTCTTGCTCGTCCATGTGACAAGGTTTCCACCAACAAATGTATAATAGCCTGTGGTTGATTTCCTATCAATTGCATTACATGCCCAGTCTGCATTTATGTAGCCACTAATGACAATGGATTGATTGTTGTGCATTGTAATTCCTTGCCCTATTGAACCCTTGAGATAACAAAGGATTCTCTTAACAATGTTAAGGTGATCAACAGTGGGAGAGTGTATAAACTAACTAGCCAAGCTCACTGCATAAGTGATATCTGGACGAGTGATAGTGAGGTATATGAGCTTGCCTACTAATCGTTGATAGTAAGTTACATCATGCATGGCTTCTCCATCTATGCTGAGGTTCAGTTTACAATCAACGGGAGTGACAGCAGGCTTGCAGTCAAGCATTTTTGCTTCTTGAAGAAGGTCCAATACATATTTCCGTTGATGTAGAAACAGTCCTTTTGAAGATGTTGCCATTGCGATCCCCAAAAAATACTTTAACCTCCCCAAATCTTTGATAGTGAAAGTTTGATGTAGTGAGAGTTTTAGTGCTTCAATCTCCACGGTACTATCTCCAGTGATGATAAGATCATCAACGTAGATAAAGACCACCAACTTCCCACTGGTGCCAATTCTCACAAATAACGAAGAATCAGCATTACTTCACACGTATACAGCCTTTTCCAGAACAGAACTGAGCTTGGCATACCAAGCTCTTGGTGATTGTTTCAATCCGTATATTGCCTTGTGCAATTTGCAAACCATGTTGCCTTTGATACCATCATAGCCTGGATAAGGTTGCATTTACACTTCTTCCTGTAACTCTCCGTGAAGGAAAGCATTATTCACGTCCATTTGGTAGAGTGACCACCCACAATTGATTGCAACTGAACGTAAAACCCTGACTGAGTTCATCTTGGCCACCAGTGTAAATGTTTCCTTATAATCTACTCCAAAGGTTTGGGTGAAACCTCGAGCAACAAGTCTAGCCTTGTGTCTCTCAATAGATCCATCAGCTTTGAATTTTGTCTTGTAGATCCAACGACTTCCAACAGCCTTTTTTCCTAGTGGTAGTTGAACTAGACTCCAGGTGTGATTCTCTTCCAGTGCACGAAACTCTTCTGTCATGGCTTGTTTCCATTGTGGGAGAAGAGAAGCTTCTTGGTTCACAGTGCTTATCAATTTCACTAAGAAATGCAGCATGAAATGTTGAGAACTTACTAAAGCTGATACATTCAGTGATAGGATAACGTGAGGCATATGTAACATAGTCTTGCAACCTAGCTGGAGGTTTTCTGATTCGAGGAGGGTTTCTTTTAATCACCTGAGACTCTGTACTGGACTGAGAATGATAAGAGTAGGGCTATTCTTCACTCTCACTGGTAATAATTTGGTCAGTTTGTACCTCTTCACAATCTGGACTCACAGTGACTGATCTTTCTTCCAACATTGGATGATTAAAGTTTTGATGGAGTGGGAACATGTCAACTAAATCCTCCCCTTGACTTGTAAAATAGGGACAGTCTTTTTCGAACTTCACATCTCTTGAAATTGTGCACTTCTTAGTGACTCGATTGAAGCACATGTATCCTTTTTGGGTGGCCGAGTATCCCATAAACACACACTTGGTTGCCCTAGTATCTAGTTTGTCACGGTTCAAGGTTTGGATGTGAACAAAACAAACACAACCAAACACCTTGAGGTGTGTCAAATCTATTTTCCTCCCCTTGAGAACTTCATAGGGAGATTTAAACCCTAGCACACGACATGGAAGTCGATTGATGAGATAAGTGGCAGTAAGGATGACAAATGACCAAAATTTCTTTGGAACATGCATGTGAATCATGAGAGCACGAGTCTTCTCCAAGAGATCTCTATTTTTCCTCTCGGCTACTCCATTTTGTTGAGGAGTCCTTACACAGCTGGTTTGATGTATGATACCCTAAGAATTGCACAAACATTGTTGAAGGTAGGTAGGTCTTGACTCATCAAGATGTGACTCCTTAGGTCCTTGTACTTAGAGCTCAAACTCCCTAACAGCTGATAAATTTTGTCTTCCTCAGCTCGTTTTAAGAGAATGGTAGGATATGTGGTATGTGGGAGATATACATCCAACTCATTCCACATGGCTTTGAGACTCCCAAGGTGTTGAACAAACGCTTTCCCTTCTTGTTAAGCACTGGCAATGTCCTTCTTTAATTGGAAGACCCGCGCATAGTTGTTTTGATTTCCATACATATCCTGCAAAGCTTTCCAAAGATCATGTGCGGAATTGGAGTAGCTAAAAATTTCAGCAACATGTTTCTCCATGGTGTTGAGCGGCAAGGACATGACAAGTTGATCTTTGCAGAGCCATGCATCGTATGTAGAGGAAGAACGGTCTGGAGCTTCCATGCTTCCATTTACAAACCCTAACTTCCCTTTGCCTCCAAGAGCTAGTGAAACAGCTCGGGACCAAAGAAAATAATTGAACTCGTTTAAGAGAACTAAACATAAACGTTGATTGGTGTTAACCTTAACGTCTGAGAAGTTTGGAGAGAGACTATGTTGGGTTTCCTCATCATGGTTCACAGAACTTTCTTTAGCCATGACTTAGACTTTGAAAGAAAAAATTCGCAGCAGCAAGAATGACAGAGACAGGTTACAAAAGAACCTGCTCTGATATCATATAGAAATTATGGCTTTAATTTGTAATGTATTTCATGAGTTTAATGTACAAGGGGTCCTGATATATATGGGAAGAAAGAGGGGGAAGAAAGAAAAGTTAGCCTAATCTACACCTTACAAAAAACAACTTGCACTAATCAATCACATCTCTTAAATTAAGGAAAGAAGACTAATTACTCTAGTGCCTAGAGTTATCCCTAGAGAACATGGTAGCTCACCAATCAATCACATCCCTTAAATCAAGGAAAGAAGACTAATTACTCTAGTGTCTTGAGCTATCCCTAGAGAACATGGTAGTTGACTCTAGAGGCCAAAATATACTTCAACACTTCAACACTTCAACAGGCAGTCACCGAAACTTAATCATTTTTTTTTTGTAACTCTTTTTGCTTTCGAAGTTTCCTGCTCGGTTAAATATTTGTACTAAATTCTTCATGTTGTTAAGATTGGGTAAATTTAGGATTTCATGATTGGGTCCGTGGTTGAAGCTCCGGAAAAATAGCTCAATCGGATCTGCAAATGGGAGGAATACCTTTTTTTTCTTTTTTTAAGGAAACGGTAGTAATATTCATTTGAAAAGTCAGTACAAAAGTTCACTCAGGGCAAAGAACAATCCAGTAGGATACTAGGATAGGAGGAGACCCTAACCACTCACAACACTGACTCACAGATAGACCTAACCGAGCAAGACGATGAGCCGGCCCGTTGGCTTGACGACGAATATGGGTAAATGGAACTTCAGTGATTGACGGAATAAGCACTTTGATATCCTCCACAACAAATGGGAGGAATACCTAGCAGCAGCAGCAGGCAGCAGGTAAAGTTTTATTTTTATGTGCACTTTTTAAATTACTTATGCATTTTTTATTTTTATCTATTTTGCCCATATTCTGCATTTCAATTGTGTTCATTTAGTCTGCATTTTCTGTATTTTTCATTGGCATAGGTATTGCAGCGCCTCATTTTGTGGGTTTTTGTAATTTTTTGGTATGGTATTTTTCCTATTGTGGTCCAAGGAGTTTTTGTGTAAAAGGAGACGTGGTGTTTATCAATTTCCCAACAACCTCCCGCAACTACCCCGCTATTCTCTCAAATTCTTTTTTCATTCCCTCTCCCAGGTTTCCACTCCACCATTTTCAGAGATCAGAGATTGGTGGGGTATGAAAAGGGATGTGATATGTGAGAACTGAAATTTTACCTACCTCCATTTTTTGCTATGGTTTTTTATGGAAAGGAATCTAATTGCTCTGCAAATATGGTTGCGCCTCTGATTGTTTGCTTTCTCTTGGGTGCCTGCCTGTGATTGTTTGCTTTCTCTGCCCGCCCAATTAGCGCTTATTATTTTTTTAAACTTTGTCAAAGATAAATGATGTCATTTTATTTTAAATAACACGCGTATTATAAGAATTAAAAATATGCAAGTGACCTTTTGTTACAATGATTAAAATGTGTAAAGCCATTGCATGACGGCGTAAGTTTAAACTTTGTCGTTTACTAATCTAACAACTAATCTAACAACTAATTTAACATAATCTACCATTTGACAAATAAATAAAAAATCTTTAAATGCTGAACTTCGCCTTTTATTAAAACAATTTTTAGTGTTAATAAAAAACGACTGTGTGGAGCTCATTCTTAAAATATGCAAATATTTTAATTTTACCAAATATTTTTTTAGTGCTTAACTTAAAAGTTGAATTAGTTCTTGTTGAAAGAAAATTACCAAACTGGCCTTAATATGGGTCTCCTCTCTATCTCGAAAAGCACGTGCCTAATAGGCATTTACCTCAAGACTTAGTGTTGCACTACTGAAAACTGCATCTAATAACAGCTTCTGTTTTACCATAAAGGGCTCGTTTGGAAGAGAATAATAAATGACCATAATCACTACTCCCATATGTTTCTCCCCTAAAATCACTTTTAAGTTAGACAAAAAAAAATAAAAATCACTTTTAAGTGATTATATAGAGAAGCATGCTTCTTTCCAGAAGTGATTATCAGAGAAGCACGTGGAAGGTGGTTCTGCAATGAAATGAGTGTGAAGGAAGAAACGAAAATGTGAAAATCATTACCAAGGATGAAAAAATTGTAGTTAGTCAACATACTCTGCATGGATGTTACCTAGTGATGAATAAGGATCATTCGTCTTTGTAAGGATTTAAAGAATTCTTTAATCGTATCAGTTCATCGTTAATTGTACAATCAATTTTCGTCAAGTACCATTTGTGTTCAATTTGAAATAAAAAATTTAAAATAATTTCTAACTACACGATGTACGATGAACGGACAGGATTAGAGGATTCATCATTCAGTAATAGAGGCTTAATACTAATTAATAATTGACGACTTAGATAAACACATTTATTAGACATGGGAATAAACCGATCGAGTCAAGTTTAGATTCCACGTCTGACATGCATAAGTCGTAACCTTACACAACTAAACTTCAACAGATGAGCTCATAATCTAGGACCATTTCATGGATTCACCTTCGGCTTCCATCCTGCAATCACATACTTCTCTTCGGCAGGAGCGGTCTTCGCGAAAGATTCCCTTGAAAAAAGCAGCTGCAAAAACAGTAATTTTAATGAGAGAAACCAACAGTGAAGAACAAGATCATCGAGCGAGACAGATTTTCTGGGTCCGTTATACTGGATACTGTTTCCGTCTCAACAAAGGTAACCCTCACTGTTTGGATTTAGGACTTGTGATGAATCCGAAATTTTACCATGTTGAGTTTTACATATCAGAACAAAGGAAAAAGGGACTGATTGCATACCAACAATGCTGATCATAAGCAATCCCTTACGAGGAATGTACGCTCTAGTTCTTACACATTGAAGAATTGCATTGAAAATGATTCAATGCATCAAAGTGCACAAGCACATGCACATGGAAATCAACCAACTTTCCCAAAACTTGGGGGAGAAAGGGAGAGAGAGGAACAACACACACAGGGGGGTGTTTTGAAGGGAGAGGAGAATTGCAATCGCCTAATCGCACGGGGGTTAAATTCCACAGAATAGTCAACAAAACTCACTATGCATAACCACATCTGATTTGTTGCATCACGAATCACGATAGATAACGAACAGAAGTAAAAGGAGCTCCAGAACTTCAACCGTTCAGCGCACTCTAAAAACTTACTAGAACAAAAATTATCTCCTACTTAAAAACATGTACACTGAACAATTGTTTACTGGAGGACACAAAATATAAAGCTCCAGTATGCAGCATCATGCATAAAAATCTCATACCTCAGTGTACTTATGGTAATGGGTCAAGTCTGCTGGAACAGTCCACTTCTTGAAATGACCGAGAGCCACCTTGAGATGGTACAGTTTTGGTGCCAAGCTCAGATCCGCAGCAGTGACCTTCTCCCCAGCAATGTAAGGACCCTGGTTTCATTCGAAACATATTACAAGTTACAACATGTTTCAAAGAAAATACAAAGAACACAACTTTTTAAAAGAAAACATAACTCTTTCTTCTTTATGACTTAAACTGACATACATGTGCCTTAAGATGTTCATCGAATGCCTTCAGTTCAGTAAGCAAAGCCTGTTCTGATCCGTCATTGGGATCCTTGCTCTTCAGAAATGTCACAAATGATCCGAATATCTTTGATCCCCTGCAAATTCACAACAAAAAGATCCCGAAATTTTCGGCAATAAAGACATCCTCACAAAGACAAGTTTAGCAAACCATCCATCCAACAGGACATATCAATTAAAGTTATTAGCTTGACAACTGAAAGAAATTCAAATATAAAGCATCTACAAGGTTAGAGCTCTGATGTTTACCAGGTCAATAAACATTAATCAAATCAAATTAAGACAAAAGGATCAAGAAGCCTACAGTAACAAAAGAACAAATAAAGGCCTGCTTGGGACTGTTTCAAGGAGTAAAAGCGCTGTTGACAATGTTTTGCAGAAACAACTTGAAAGTGCTTCTGGGTTATGGAGAACTTTGGGAAGCACTTCCAAGTGTATCTCAACTTGTTCATAATAAAAGCACTTCTAGCAAAAGTGTTCCTACATAAACAGTTTCCCAAACGGACTCCAAACAACAATGTGTGTGTGTGTGTGTGTGTGTGAGAGAGAGAGAGAGAGAGAGAGAGAGAGAGAGAGAGAGATCCTACACAGAAGCAAATTCAGGAGGAGTTTTGAGAGAAGGCTCAGGGTATTTTTCCTCAATGATCCCAACAATGACATCAGAATCAGCCACCCATTTGTCATCAAACTTCACCACAGGCACCTTCCCCTCTGGATTCACTTCCGTAAACCTACAAATCACCAACAAAAACCACAAACCCGATTCCTCAAACACAACCAAAAAGAAAAAACACATTAAAATCCATTAAAAATACAAAAGCACACATTTCCATCCATGCCTGCATGTATTTTCGGGCTCAAAAATTCAAAACAAAGAAAAATACCACTGGGGTTTGTCGCTGAGATTGATTAAGTGCAATTTGTAGGGTACTTTCTTCTCCTCCAAGGTCAGAAGAACCCTTTGGCTGAAAGGGCCTGTCAGAAACGAAAGATGGAAAATTTTACCAAATTAGCAAATTTTGATCAAACCCCAGAAAGGAAATCGAGGGAAATAGAGAGAAATGTGAACGTACAGTCGCCGAGAAGATGAGGGGCGCCGAAGGCTGCCTTGACAGCGACCTCGAGAGCCATCTGAGAGCAGAGGAGAGCGAGAGAGTGAGAAAGAGTACAAGATGAAACTGAAAGGTAATGGCGTAATGGGTCGTAACGGTTATGGAGTGAAAGTTGATGAGCTTCGAGGGTTATTTAATATATTAACGCGTAGGCCGGTACTAGGCTGGGACCTGGATTGTATGCTCTTTCCATTCTATTCGTTTCTATTTTTGTGATCACGATTAAATCACGTTAATATTTTATATTTTCATTGCTTTTTATTTTATTATTTTTATAATAAAAAATCAATATAAAATATTGACGTGGTTTAACTGTGACCATATAATTAGAAGGGAATAGGAAGAGTATAGGATGGGAAGGGCAGACAATCCAGGTCCCATCTGAGCTTTAATACACTTTACATTAAAAATTGGTACATCATCTGTCAGAAATAATTTATGGGATTAGAAAAGGGAAGTGTCATTGGTGTTGGAAATATTAGTATTTTGATTTATTTGAATGTTTGAATTTACCTTTTAAAACTGGTTTTGTTTAAGACATTTTCAACTATTTTGATCTCATTTCACTCCATTCCGTTAAAGAATTGTAAAATTCAACTGTATTTTAGATTTTTGTTATTACGCATCTATTTACCTCTAGCATACGAAATAAAACAATCTCAATTTTTTTTTACTCTAATTCAAATCCATGAGTTTTTTGGGTTTTTAAGAAAAAATTAATTATTGTTACTTAGTACTATGGTCTAGTGATATTCCTCTTCACTTGTAAATGAAAGGTCTTAGGTTCAATTCTTGTCAAAAGCGAATTTGAACCACATTATTGCTAACCCGTTATAAGACTAAGTTTACCGCCTCCCTTGGTGTCGATAATATCGTTTGTTAGAAGAAAAAAATATAATTATTCAATTAATAAAAAATTTCTAGCAACAAAATCATTATATCAACCAAATAAGGATTACATTTTTGTTCTTAGAGTTATTTCACTTGCAAAGTATCATATATTGGCTCGAAACTTTTCACTTGAAAAATACACATTACAAGAGAAATGAAATATGATTAGCCTATTTCAATATATCTTTTTAATCGAAATTAGTCTAACCATAAGTTTCACCCATAAAAAATGATTTCAGATCAATTGCACAAAATACAACCTAAAAAAAACAGTTAAGCTATCATATCCAAAATACTTCCCCCAAAAAAAAAATATCATCTAAAGCAAATGTGATAGTTTGCAATAACCAAAAGTTTCACATTATTGCTCAAAATTTTTCTATTGAATAAGTTATCTTAAAAAAGACCCAAACTTATGGGGTTTGAATTAAAGTGTCAAAAATGGAATTGAGATTGGTTTAATGTGTAGGCTCGAAGTAATTTGATATGTAAAAAATAAAAAGTCTACAATACCCTTGAACTTAACCGTTCTTTAACTGAATGGGTCAAGTGAAACCAAAAAAGTTGAAAATGTTAATTTCAGGAATAAAGTAAGACAAAACCAATTTTATAGGATAATTTGAGACTAAATGACAATTTCAAGAGACATTTTAATTATAAGCCTAACTATTGAATAAGTTGTTCCTTTCAAACAAAAACTGCACTTTATCTTGGCAATGACATTTGATTTGTCCATTTAGGTCTTTTTTTTTTCTTTTTTTTTTTTGGCAAAATCCATTTAGGTCGTTATGTGTGAAGCACTAAACCACAGATAGTGGAGCTTGAAAGCCAATTCACCTGTCCATATCTTTACATTCTATTCACATTTCTGCATACCGGAATTCGAAATTAATATTTATCTATATATAAAGCAAATGGAAAAGATGATTAGTGATTTTGATGTTATCAAGCTTCGACAAAAATATTTGGACAAAAATGCCCCCAAGACAAAAAACTTCAAAAGCATCCCAAAATAATGCATCAAACTATCAAACATAAAGCCAATGGAAAAGGTGAATAGTGATTTTGGTGTCCCCAAGCTTCAACAAAACTAATTGGACAAAAATGTTCCCAAGACAAAAAACTTCAAAGGCATCCCAAAATAATGCATCAAATAAGGCAGGAGCATTTTCGTCATTTTAACAGTATTTTTGTAATAATTAATTTTTTTGTGGGTTTTTTTTTGGCCAAAATTTGTTCGTGGTCCCTGTGGTGACATGGCATTTTCAATGTGACTCTTGTGGTGAAAAAACATTTAATTAAACTCTTGTGGTGAGCTTTGTTAGCAATTGAGGGCCAAATCCAAACTTCCGTTAAATAAACTCACATGACTATCACATGGAAAGTCAAATTCATCATTGTAATTCAAATTACATCCTATTCCATGGACATCTAGTATGAGTTAGTGTTTAACGGAAATAAGATTTCACATAAAATAAGCTTGAATGCAAAGAGTGAAACAAAACCAGTAAAACCACGTCAATGGCTATGAGAAGAGATGAAAGTGAAGTCGCGCATAATTTCTCAGGTATGATTTAATTTCGTTTGGAAATCATAATACTTATAATAAACCATTGTTTTTTTTTTCAATGCCAACATGTCTTTGATCATGAGTTAGAGTCTTGGTCTGTCTTAAATTTTCATACTTGTATCAATTTGTACCAGTCCGAATGCATATATGCCTTTCAATTTTGTCTTTAAGTGGTAGTGTGGTTTGATGCGCGCCGTAGTCAGCCAGTATACAGCCTTTCAATTTTTTTCTTAATCTTCTTTGAATTTTAATTATTTAAGTTTCTTACGCTCTTGAAGTTCATATGTGGAGGGCAGACGTGAAAATTGAATTTTCTGCAATACCTTTCACCCATTGTCTTTAATTCTTTAATTATGCAATGCCTGTCACCCGTCTAAATGCATAAATACTGCAATGCCTTTCCCTCGTTGTCTTTAATTCTTTAAGTTATTCTTGTAAATTATCCCTCCTTTTCACTTGTTTCAATTTGCTTTGTGCACTAGAATCAGATGCCAACTTTTTAACTCACAAAAAAAAAAAAAAAACAAGTGTATGTCATAACCCACCCTGAAAGAACAAGTGAATACCTAAGTCATACTAGATAGGGCTGGGCAAATGGGTACAGGAGCCGCAGGTCGGGGTGGAGCGATGAAAGGGTATCTGTAGGGGCGGGGCGGTTCCATAATTTTAGAATGCCAGGGCCCCGAACCATCTCGTTCTACCATAACAAAACAATTGCTTTACTTTTTCAGTCATTTTCCCTATTCCCAGATTTCCCCCAGTTTCTTTCTATGTTCTCATTCTCTTCTCCCTCCCACCCCTAGATTGCGTCGACATCACATAAGCTTTAAATCGGAGAAGACGATGGGCTTAACTCGGCTGCTGACCACCCAATCTAATCCGACTCGGTCAGTTATGCATCACTCTTGAATTCATCAACATGAGAAGACAGTAGCAAGAGTTCAAGTTGGTCAACATGTTTGTGTTTATTGTGAATCTCCTTCGTGTGCATTGGTGAGCGAATAATCTGACGGCCTGAGCTTTTCTTTTTCCTATTTTTGCTCATCTGCTAATCAATTTTGATGAGTAATTGACAATTGGGTAACAGTGGCCTGGCCTTGGGTTTATTAAACCACCGACATCACCGAAGCAGCAGGTTCCCAGAAGTAGCTACAGTAGAAAATTGCGTTTGGGGAACAACAATGGGATTAAGGCGCTTTTCTTCAATCCCAACAAAGAACCCATCCTCAAAGAAGCGCTTAAGGTTCTTGTTTCACCTATTACTACTACCTATGTCCACATTCAACGCCCATTTTTTCAATAATTCATAGATTACCCATACATAATTTGGTTGAATGATGTTTGGAATCTATGTGTTGTTGATTTATCTGATAATTTGGATCTTGGTCTAAGTATTTGTATGGTTTTCTTTTATTTGCTGAGGAACACAACCTTTAGGCTTCAGTTTGTTCCTTTCTGTGCCGAGGACTAGTGGACCCTGCCCGAATTGGCCTTTTTCAAACGGGCTAGGTTAGGTCCAGTTCCAAAATTTGAAATCTCATTACTTGCCCCGACTCGCCTCGTTGCATTTTCATACAGGTCCGGTTTGGTCTCTCCAAATTTAGGCCCAGCCCATGCCCAACCCTAATATTAGATGTCCATAGAAAATGATGTAATTTGGATTGAAATGACATATTTGATCGATTCGTGTGATAGTCGCATGAGTTTATTTAACGAAAGACTAACAAAAGTTTGGATTTGGACCTTAATTGCTAACAAGGCTCACCACGAGAGTCACATTGAAAGTGGCGTGTCGCCACAGGGACCACAAAAAAAAAATTGGCCTTTTAAAAAAAAAAAATAGTACTTCACAATAGGCTAGCAATAATGTGATCCAATTTATCTATTTTAAACACGTTCAAAACATTTTAAGATGCGTGTAATGCCGGTTATAAAAAAGTCATTCGCACACAGATAATAATGTGATTAAATTAGTTGTCATATGATTTTTTTTAACAAACGATATTATCTACACTAAGGAGGAGGGGGTGCTTTTAGCCTCACAATGAGCTAGCAATAATGTGATTCAATAAGTTGTTTATTAAATATTATTTTCTCTATTTTTAAACACGTTCAAAACATCTTAAGAGGCGGTAATGCTGGTTTTAAAAAAAGTTCTTTGCACACGGATAATAATGCGATTAAAATAGCTGTCAAATGATTATTTTTTTTAACAAACGATATTATCTACACTAAGGGGAAAAGGCTGGGCTTAGACTCACAATGAGCTAGCAATAATGTAATTCAACCAATTGTTTATTAAATATTATTTTCTCTCTTCTTAATGTAAATTATATAGAGACCGATTTTATTATGTGAATTCAACTACTTTAATTGGTTTATGAAGAGTTTCTTCTAGTATGATATAAGATTATTAATTTACTTCAAATATTTGATTTTCCATTTGTCAATTTATGCATATAAATACATTTAAAACGTGTAAATCGCGCATAACACGCAGTGATTCAAAAAATGCCTCCTGCAAGTACTTGGCTAGTAACATAGAAATTGATTACTCTTTTTCTACGTTACAAATCACTATGAACATGGTATGAATGTTGGCTATATACATATTACAACGTGACCCTCATTTCAACTGCCGATTATATAGTTACCACC
The DNA here is from genome assembly GCF_042453785.1 of Malus domestica. Classification (NCBI taxonomy): domain Eukaryota; kingdom Viridiplantae; phylum Streptophyta; class Magnoliopsida; order Rosales; family Rosaceae; genus Malus; species Malus domestica. The sequence goes on along the minus strand of NC_091667.1, from coordinate 27,079,102 downwards.
AGATAATCGACGGTTGGGTGCAACGGTGTATCTGACGGTGGCCGACTTCATTGTATTTTGGGCAATGTTGTTAATGCATCTTACTTGCATGACCAACAAAGATAAATTAAGTACATACAAATACAATGCATATGTAGCATGATTGCAATTGGAATTAAGGCAAAGGGTACGCATTTCGTACAAAGATTTTGCGGTATACTTGCCACGATGTAACTTATAATTCGAGTATCACGAACGGCCACTCTTAAAAGTTAAAATGTTTTTAAAATCTCAATTTTTATTAAATAATATGATAAGATGATTCAAACACATAAGCCTTTTAAGGGAAGTGATCCTAATTTTTCAAAAAAAATGGGAATACCCTCTTAATCATTAGATTTGGCTTTAATGAAATTTTGTGGTTGTGATTAAATCACAGATCACAGAATCTCAACCACAGAATTTCATTAAAGTCAAATCTAACGGTCAAGAGGATATCCCCATTTTTTTGAAAAATAAAGCAAAAAATTATAAAATTCCCAAGAAAAACCCTTTAAAACTCAAAATCAATCTTTAATTAACCTATTAAATGATAATAAAATGGCAAAAAGCATCTTTATTGTCAAAGCTGCAACTTAGGATCGCTTCATCGTTTTATTTCCTTCGCACAGGTATTTTCGGCCTAAATTTAATACTGAAAATTCAAATAACATTATTCATGTCGAAATTTAGTTTGTTGGTCTGTTTCTCTAATCTCATGTCAATATTTCGAAGATTGTAACACTAATCAAGTAAAAATTTTATTTCGCACAATCACATAGTTAGACAAACAAATTTTCCCCACACAAATCATAGTCTCTTAAACCCTTGGACCAACTCGCAAGTGGTCATCTACCACAGTGGTGAAAATAAGTGTTACCCTTGCACCACGGTGCGGGTTCTGTCGGCTCCTTAACCTAACATCTAATCTAACAAATCTATCATTTGATAAAAAATAAAATAAAAATAAAAAACCCTTAGACAACTCCAATGGTTGGGTTAAAACTCAAAAGTTAAGTTTTAAACTCACCTAAAACTTATTTGGCCAAAAAAAGGGTTTTTGGTTAAAACTTAATTTTGGCTAAATTTAGCCCAAAAAATGAGCCAAAGTTAGTTGTGGGACTCTGTTGCTGACGTTGTCGATCACTTGCAGAAAGACCAATGACTATTTTGTTTTAATCGGACGTTCACAGGATTGGACTATTGATATGATTCTCCAATCTTACGTCAATATTTTAAAGTATTCTACGCACTAATCATAGTAAAAATGTTATTTCGCACAATCACGTAGTTAGACAAACAAATTTGCCCCACACAAATCACTTGGTCTCTTAAAACCCTTAGAATAGTTTCTTCAACGATAAAGAAATTTAAGATGTAAACATAAAATAGCAAAAGAAAAAAGTTGAAATAAGGATGGATTTGACATTGGAGTCATTGAAGGATGTATTTGCTTTATGTCAGAATATATATCAAAAGAAGAGCAACAGTAGAACAAATATTGTTGAGAGCAAAGCCATTGGAGTCACTTAGTTGTCAATATTTTCAATAGAACATATTCCCTTCCATTTCCAAACAAGATCAAAAGGCAGGCATATCATCATGGAAATGGAAAACGTGACTTGGTTTTTGTGGTGTTCTCTGCTTTTGCTAAAGGAACCAACTCTTTCCATGAGAGGTGATCAATGATATGCAATGATATGGCGGTCCACTATCTCTCACATTTTCCTTCCTTTTTTATGAAAAAAAAAAGTGTTTGGCCTCACCACTCACCTGACAACTAAGTCAGTGCAATTGAATACAATTGAATTGTTGAGAATCACTACGGGGTGGTTTAGTGGGTGAGATAAATTTTATGTTGGCGTTTTAAACGGTTCATTCTGAAATTGATTTTTGACGCTGTTAAATCACATGATGATGGTCAGGGAATGCTAAAATGCTTCTGTGAGTCTTCTTGATCCTCAAAAAGATAGATTGTTGTGCTTCATCATTAGCTAGTCCCCTTTTTAGAAAAAAAAAATTGAAAAATTTATTGAGTGGAATTAAATCTTATATTTCGGTAACATGTGTAGCTCAATTTTAGGTATACCAGATATATATGTGTCTACTTCTCTATATTTTATCTTGCTTGAGCACACCTTTAGACGTTCACTGCACCTTTGCATGTAAGTCTCTCTTGCTATTTTGGATCAACAGCCGACTTGCAAACAGTATGATAGGAGCAAAGATTATGTGGACAAAATCTTGTTCCACGGCTTGCACGGATTCAGCAAAGTTATTTTTGAATCCGACGCCAAGATGATCATTCAGATGCTCAGGAAGGAAACACCTATTGACCTTAGCTTGGAATGTATTCTTGGTGATATTGAGAGTCTAGCACGCAGGTTGACGTCGGTTTCGTTTGCTTACGTGTCTAGGGAGAGCAATCTTGCTGCTCACTCGTTTGCTTACATTCCTATTCATATTTAATCTATCTCTATCTTCGGAAAAAAAAAAAAAACAATTCTTGTTCCACAATCCAGCAGGCAGGCCCAAACCATAAACCTCATAAACCCAGCCCACTTTTCTCAAGCTCCAAAAACCCAGGAAACATCCTAGACCTATTAAAAGTCAAAAAGTCAAATCATAATCTCCCAATGCAATCATATGAATCGGACATAACAAATGCACACCCCAACATTCCTCTATTTCCACTCCCAACCGGATCATTTTCTTGGAGATTCAGAAATTCCATAATCGTGATTGTTTATCGTATATCGTTTAATTAGAAATTATTATAAATTTAAAATTTAAAAAAATATATATATAACACATAATAAAAAATGATCGTACGATATATAATGAACGATCACGATCACTCGAGGAAAATGCTCTTAGCCGGAACCTTCCGTGCCTGTACTAATCAAAAATTGGAAAGCTCCAATCAAATCCCCCCATTCAATGACCATATCTTTCTGGCGGGAGTTACGCAAGCAAAGACAATTAAAAAATTCGGGGTATATTTCCAAAAACGACGGAACAAATACAACAAAACGACCCCCACCAAAACGCCAAGCAACGTCACCTTTGTATTGCCTCTGTGTTTTCTGTATATCTTCCCAACTTCCCAATCATTTCTTCATTTTTTCTCATCGGATCCAATTTTTTCTTCAGAACCCAGATATTAAACCCAAAACCCATTTTTCAGATTTTTTTTTATCCATTTCCGTGCCCAAATAAGCAAAAACTGTTTCATTTTTCGATTTTATTTTTCAATTTTTGTTGAGATTTGCGGGTATAACTCTTGAGAGTCATTTTCTTGGGTTGATTTATATAAAACCCAGTGTGTGATTGATGAGATTGTTAATTTATTAAATTGTAATCTAAAAATGAAGGGAGAGTTGTGTGAAGATTGTTGGTTTTGGTGGAGGGATTAAACTATGGTGGCCTGACCAATATTAGAAAGGTAACCCTTTGACTCTTTGAGCCTTTTATTAATCCACGAATTTTAATTTTCTGGGTTTTCTTTGTTCTTTAGTTCATAGAGCGATTCATAATTCTATTGGCTTTTGATTCTTGCTTGTGCTTTTGTTAATGATGGTTTTTGTTCTTACGGGGATTTCGTAGTGCTGGCTTCTAAATGATTTTTGTTGTTTATTTTTTGTTCGAGCGATATTTTAATCTAATCTAAATTTTCGGGAGGGAGATTCGAACTGAGTACAGAAAGAGGAAGCATGTTGCTATAACCAACTTGGCTACGACCGGTTTTGCAATGATTTTGTTTCAATGAAGTTGATGTTCTTGTAGTAGTTAGGATGATCATATCATATGATGGCAGTGTGGGTTTTTTGAGGTTTACAGGTCTGAAATTGTTTTTTTTTTCTTTTGGTAATGTGATGTTGCGCTTAATTTACTTAAATTCTTGTTTCTTTTGTTGTTGTTTTATTGATTGCTTAACAAAAGAAATTGTGGTGATAATTTGGTCTCTACTTCAAACTTCAGTGTTCTGTATCTACTAGGTTTCTAGGAACAAAAAAAATTTATGATCATTCGGATGCTTGAATGGGTTCATTGAATCCTTTTCTGTTTGTTGTTTTTTGGATTTTCGTGTTGTATTCTTTTCGCTAGTTCATGAAGCATTCTCCGATTTTCTGCAGGTACATTCCTGCATTTTGTAGAAAGTAAAGTGTACACAGTGCCTGTATAGATTATATCAAGAACACCTGGCAGGAATGGAAGCTACACCTACACCAAGTGTTATAGCAAAACTGATGGGTCTTGATGACTCGCCACCTCAGGCGCCTGTCCAAAAACAAAGAAGAGTGCTGTCTGAGAATTACCTACGCAGAGTTGCTTCCATTGGTGCCAGAGAGTCTCGCCATTCATTCAAGTTGAGAGTACCTGAAGTGACGGATTATGGGGGAAGTTTTTTGATCGGCGAGCATCTGCATAATCCGCAAGTTTCCCCTTTAACAAGTTTCCCCTGCAAGCTACAAAATGCCACTTTGCTTGAAACATTTGAGAATGGAATTGTCACAGAATCCCTTGGAGAAGTTGGACTCATAAATTTAGATGATTTTTCAAGATCGCAATTGGGGTCAAACAAAGAAGGACGCATTCCCGGTAGTAGAATTGTTGTTGTGAAACCAAAGCATGGAAAGGCCGAGAATTCTGCGAGATGTTTCCCTTCTTTGAGTTCCCTTGATGTTTCTCATTCCAGTGATCAAAGGTGCGTGGAGTTTTCTAGTCCTAGTAGTGGGAAAATACATGTTGAAGTAAAAGAAAGAAAGAACTTGGCATTTGACATGGAACCAGTAAGCTTAAGGTCTACAGTTTTGAGGGATATATTGGGGAAGCTAACTGAAAATACAAGTTGCAACAAAGCCAACATTGATACAAAGGTATCACAGTTAGGATCCAGGGGTGGTGACTCAGTTGCAATGAAAACTGAATCGATGAGGTTGTCCTTTTCTTATTCAGATGGGTCATATGGATCCCAGGAAGCCAAAAAGCAACTCTCAGAACGACGGAAGATGACTAATAAGCTGGAAGAAGTAGGAATGGCTTGTAAAGGCACTACCCTCGGGAATTTGCTTGCCATGTCTGCCCATGAAACAGGCTCAAGAACATTGGGTCACAAGCTTTTTAGGCATCATCAATCAAAAAGACAGCTCGTAAGGGTTGACCTGAAAGACCTAGACCTCAGTAAGTTTAGAACACAGCAAGATAAATATGCAGCTCTTTGCAATGAATGGAGTTTCAAGCCAAAAGGGTCTATTAATTTGGGGCAGCACAAGTCAATGGAGTACAAATTCAACCAGAATGATGGTTTCGGCCCTGTAAAGTTGAGATCCAACCGCAAGAAACTCCAATCTTATCCTAGCCTAGGAGGTGTTCAAACCATGGAAAAGACTCCCGGGAATTTCAAGAAGTGGCAATCTGGACGCAGAACCTGCATCTTTGTAGACAAAAATGACGATTCTTCCAGTCATGGAACAGATGCTTCAGTTCAGCAGGTTTGTCGTTTCTTTCTTTAGAAGACAGGTAGTTTTTTTGTGTATGGTTTGTTTATTTTTATATCAGTTTACTGTGAAAACGCGTATTAATTGTTGCTTGGTTATTCATGTTGTTTCAAGATTTACTATTGCCCTGTTACTCTGTGACACTTTTCTAAATTGTTGTGAAACTGCAGGAAACATCCACTGAATGCTACAAAGAAAGTCCATTTCTTTTGCACTGCTCCACCACAGAGTCAGATTCTATGACGAGCTTGGAGGAGGCTTATCAGCCTAGCCCAGTTTCAGTTCTGGAACCACTATATAGTGGAGAGCGATCGGCTACACCAGAATTCCTGCAAAGTATGAGTGTTGACATCACCGGTGAGTTGACTAATAATTTTGAAGATATTAACCCAATTTTATTTTTTGTTCACGCTTTTGATTATTTATTTTTCAATTTATTCATGCTAAATTTGTGTATGCAACTTGCATTTTTGAAACAGACGACTCTGATGCATACTCGGAAGGATATGGAATGATTGTTTCAAGTGATGATGGTTGTGATATTAATGAAGGATCTGCAAGCAGTTACAGAGAAAATGAAGATTCAATGAGATTTTTCAGAGTTGAAGAAAGCAGAGACTATTCCTACCTTGTTGATGTGTTATCGGAGATAGGTTTTTATGTTAGGAACTCGATAATGGACTTAGATACCTGGTGCCCTCCAGAATGGCCGGTAAGCATTTTTGTCTTTGAGACCCTGGAGAAGAAGTTTGGCGATCAGGCTTCATGGAAAAGGTCGGACAGGAGGCTTTTGTTTGACCGTATAAATGCAGGGCTGATGGAGATTTTCGAGCCTTGTCTGGGTGTTCCCGTGTGGACAAAGCCTGTGTCTAGAAGGATTAGATCCACGTCAAGCGAGGAGATGATAGAGGAAGATCTGTGGATGTTGCTTGTTAGCCAAGAGAAGGAAACAGGAAAGGACTCCACCAAAAAGGTGCTAGGAAGGGAGATTGAGTTAGATTTAGGAGATGATATTGATGGTATTGGTAGAGAAATTGAGAGATTTTTGTTCGATAAGCTCGTAGCGGAGTTTGTTAGCTTGGAGAGTTTGTAAGAAACTAGTGATTGTTGTCTTGGTAGAGTAATTTTGTGAACAAGTTAGACAAAGGTACTTTTATGTAGATGTGGCCACAGTTTTGATCAAGTGATAGGGTTTGCAAATGATATATGTATAGACTCAATTTTTATACATGATGAATGAAATTCAGATGTGTTGGAATTTGATATTTTCTCTCTAGTTCAGTACTTGCAATTGTTTTTAGAAGGATGGAATCGTCCAACGAAAACCAAGGAAGCGTAAGGACACACAAACAAATTCGTAGTACATTGTGATTTTGTGTGGAAGAATTTGATGATCATACTGATAGCTCTATATATAATTATAGACGACTCCATGAAAGTCCGAGGACTACTTGTTCTTCCTTTAAGAATCGACATTAGAAGCCGGTTTCCCTGAAATATCAAACGACGATCCGAGCCTTGTGAAAGCTAGGATCTTTTATTTGGTGACCTAAACCTCTGTGGCCTCATACAAATCCTTCCTCTTTTGGAGTCAAACTTTACTTTAGGATCCTAACCAAAACACTAATTAGGAAAGATTAGCACTAACTCCATTTGAACAACTCCTTTCAGAAGCTCAATCTATACATACACCATCATGCATCCAAACAAACACAAACATCCCTTCAATCCTTAAATCGAAACTCGAAAGGAAAACAATTTCGACTCCCATATTTTGTTCCCCTCTCAAATTAACATGGAAGCTCACAAAATTTTCTCCATCCCTGCCAAGGCCACTGCCTACCTCCTATTTCTTACTCTCACCATTTTCTCTGCTGCTTCAGCACGAAATCTCGAGGAGCAGCCACAAGTTCCGGTAGTTCCCCCAGTGGTGTCTGACATGTTTGATACACCTGTCACAAATGCCGCACTAGCTACACCAGCAGCAGCTACTAGTACTGCAACAGTCGCAAATGCTGCTGACCACCCTGCCTTGATCTTCTTTATGCACGACATCCTCGGAGGATCAAACCCCACTGCCCGAGCCATGACAGGGATAGTCAACAACCCTGCAGCCAACGGTCAAGTCCCATTTGCCAAGCCCAAAGGGGCTGTTCTACCATTCAACAACGGAGTACCCCAGAACAACAACAACAACGGTCTCATAAACAACAATAACATCCCATTTCTCACAGGGCTTAGTGGAACAACACCAAACGTTGGACAAAACAACAACAGAAATGGTGGCGGGTTTGGAAACTTTCCGATAAATGGTGGGCAGCTCCTGCCAGGCTCCTCCGCGCTCCAAAATCTCATGTTTGGAACAATGAGCGTGTTTGATGATGAGTTCACTGAAGGGCATGAGCTTAGCTCTGGCTTGGTTGGCAAGGCACAAGGTTTTTATGTAGTGAGCTCTGAGGACGGTACTAGTCAGACTATGGCTTTCACTGCTATGTTCCAAAGTGGGAGTTACACCGACAGTCTTAGCTTCTTTGGGGTTCACCGTACAGCTGTGTCAGAGTCTCATTTGGCCATTATGGGTGGCACCGGAAAGTATGTCAATGCTAAGGGTTTCGCGTTGGTTAAGACCTTCCTGGCTTCCAATCAGCAAACTGATGGGGCGGAGACACTGTTGGAGTTCACCGTTTATGTCACTTACTGATTGTATGTGTGATTGAGAGCATTTTAGAGAAATGAAATGGTTACAATTTATTTTCAGTAACAGTGCGCAAATTGAAACTTCTGAACTTTCGAACGGAAAATCAGTTCACGTGGAAAAACCCAACAAAGATAAAAAATTATAACCTCCAGCAAAGAGAACAAGTTATAACTACCATCAATTTCTCCCATCAAACAAGTTATAATCTCCAATTATGGGAGAAATTGATCGGCAATGAATTACAGAAGATCAGTTCATTGCCGATCAATTTCTCCCGTCAAACAAATTATAACTACCATATAAGAATTGAGAAACAACTCTAGTCTTACATAGATACTGTTAGGTACCTGATTGGGTTGAGTGATGTATGTAATTTCTATGGACAAGTCTGCTCCCGTTCGCTATCTTGTCGAAAAATGCAGAAAAGCTGATCCATATAAGGCAATCACAAGTTGTCATTGCATAAAACTTTACTTTCTAAACCAGCACAATTTTGGCATTTCACTTTTAATTCAACTGGTGCAAATATTGGTAAGGAACAAATGTTACATATTGACAAGTTTTCACTGCCCTCAAGTCTGTATAAAAGGTCTAGCAAGTAGTAATATGGACTATGGAATATCTTGAACCTGTTTCATTGCTCGATAGATAATCTGATAAGCCGCGTTTCAGAAAAGGGTAACTGACATGTTAACTAATCGATTAGATATTGGATTCTGATGAAATTGGGGTTCCACCATAAAACCAATTGACAATATGAGAAGTAGCCTAAGATCATATAAGCCCATAGCAAACATTGTCCCTCACCGATGTGGAACAACTCTCAACATGCTCCCGCACGTGTGGCGGATTTTCAAGCCTACATGTGAACAACAACTGGGTGACGTGGAGTGCGTGTGGCCGTTTGGCTTCACACAAATTGAGGTTCCACCATAAAATCATAATACCATCATGAAATTGAGGTTCCACCATAAAATCAATTGGCAATATGAGGAGTAGCCCAAGATCATATAAGCATATAACAAACATTGTCTCTCACTGATGTGGGACAACTCTCAACAGATTCTACGAAATCTGTCAAAAACATGAGACTCCTACAAGTTGAAGGAATAGGCTAGGAATATATTACGAAATGAACTTGAATCAATCAAAAGAGAAAATAATGGTGTCTATTGATTCAACCTTAGAAGTTTGAACACAGAAACAGCAGAGAAAAAGTGATGATATAGAATCATAGATTCTCTGCCTTAATCATTGGTTATTTTCTTTGGTTGAACAAAAAACAAATCTGTATCTGGAGTAGTGGCTTTGGCTTGAGCGGATATGCTTTCTCATTAGTTTAGACTAAATTAAAGTAGAATATCGCTCAAATAAAAGAAAAAGAAACGAGTCTGTTCAGACATTTTAATAACAAAGTTTTCATTTTTCATTCAATTAAAAGACACACATAGAAAATACATCAAATGCACATTGAAATTGTGAAGTATGTCACAACCCTAAATGGGAAATAAAAACACACCACCACTTTCTATTCAGAAAGGTAAACGCTGATCTGCATAATGGTATCCACCCCATCAGTCGTGTGCTGGTCCACCTGGTGCAGGCTCTCTATGGCGGCGTACCCGTTCGCATTCTCGTACTTCCCAGTCCCACCAATCACAGCAATGTGGGACACCGGAGACGCCGTACGGTGGACGCCAAATAGGCTAATGGTGTCCTCCACATCATGTTCACCTGCGTGCAGCAACATAGTAAAAGCCATGGTGTGGCTGTTCCCGTCCAGCGAGCTAGCCAGGTAAAAGCCCTGTGCCTTGCCGAGCACGGCAGACCCCAGCTCGTGTCCTTCGGTCAGGTCGTCGTCGATCACGGTCACCGAGCCGAACATGAGCTTCTGGAGGGTGGCTCCGTTGGGGAGCTGGCCGGCAGTGACGAAGGGCTGGTTGCTGCCGTCGTTGACGATGTTGTTGTTGCCGCTGTTCTGTATGACCGTGCTGGATTGGGAGTTGGTGAGGCCACTGAGGCCGGCGATGTTGGGGATGTTGTTGTTGTTGAGGAAGCCATTGATGTTGTTGTTGGATAGTGGGGTTCCACCGCTGACGGGGAAGATGTTGTTGTTGGGTTTGGAGAATGCGGGGTTGAGGACTGTGTTGGCGATGAGGCCGGTCACCACTCTGACTGATGGGTGGGATCCTCCTAGGATGTCGTGCATGAAAAAGGACAAATGCGGGGTTTCCGTTCTGGCGACCGCGGCAGTTGCGGCGGGCCCGGTTGGCGATGTGGTGACAGGACCTGCCACGGGTGTGGTGACTGGAACGGCAGGTGTTGCTACGGGTGCCACATTAGCAACCGGTGTTGGCACTATGGCAGGTTCGTCGTGTGTCTCTGGTAGTGGTGAGTTAGCTTGTGGGACGGTTGTGACAGGAGGGACTACAGGAGGCACTACAGGAGGCACCACGTCAGCTTCTGGCGGGGCATCAGTCTCAGGGATTGGTGAGTCAGCGTCGTCGACATCGTCATCAACAGTTGTGGTGGCGGGGGCGATGATAGGGATTTGGCCACTTGGCAGAGGGTTCGTGGTAGGGACAGTTGTCTGAAGAGGATTGGATGCTACGGGTTGCGCCTCGTCGAGGATCCTAGCTGAGCCGGCAAATCCAAGGGTGATGGCTAGGAGCAAGATGTAGAGTGTGGACTTGAGCGATTTGTGGGACTTTGCCATTTTTGGGTTGTCAGATTGTGAAGAAATGAAGGGTTTTGTATTGAATCTTTGACTCTTGAGAAATGTATTGGATTTGAGTGAGTTCTGTTTGAGAAATGAAAAGATTTGTGCTGTTATTTATAGTTTGTATTGGAGTTGTATCAAGTGATGGAGTTGGTGCACCCTTTTTTCTTAGCAGGGTGTTTTTGGTTGAAAAACCAACTCCCTCCATAAAATGGAATTGGTACCATTTTTTAGTAGTTAAGATGGTGCTGGTATACGTGCTTATTAGGTGCTGCCCATCTCAGCCTGGAATTTTGGCTTAACCTTTAGGAGATTTAACCTGAGGCAATTTTGAGTAAGTATAACCACATCACACCCAATTACTAAATAACTACCGTAACCACTTAACGTATAATTTCATGTCACAATGTACGTGTGTATAATTTCATGTTACAATGTATATGTGTCATGAAGAGAATCTACCCTACAACCGGAGATATATATCTTTTATGATTGATGAGTAATAAATAAAAGAATATATACTCCAAATGAAAAAAAACATAGACTTGCACGTTTTCATCAAGTTAAGTGGAGTTATAGTAAGCCAGTTCCCTGTTCTTTCGATTTCTACAAAGCTATTTGAAAACTCGAAAATTGGGAACGTTAACAAAAAGCTCATAGTACTGTTCATTTTAACGAAAAACCACATTTTTACACTAAAAATCAATCATAATACCATTCATTTTATCATTTTTTTTGTCATTTTCGTTAAAACTCAAAGTTTTCAAATCATTTTCATTAGTTTTCCTTTAGTCCTCAGGTTGATCATACTTGAACACAAAACTGCAGAAATCCATCGGTAGCATGTTTTCGTGTGACGTTTCGACATAATTAAACTTAAAAATAAGTTCAGTAGTGTTGGTTTCTAGCCATTATTCCAGATTTGTGTTTCAATCTGCTCCACCTTTTTCATCCACCACAATGAAGTTTATAAATTATTCATTGGAAAAATAGTTGTATATTATCATCCTCTTTGTAATTTGGAATATCAAATCATAATAAATCAGAAATCTACAATTATATAGTTCTTTTGAAAAAAGAACAATGAAAATTAACTGCCTCTCAAGCAGGATCTTATACATAATAAGCAGGGTCGGTCCTAAAATTTTTGGGGCATATGCGGCAACGAGATAGTGGCCCGAAAACACATAATTTTGACGTTTCGACATAACAAGGTTTCAAGCTACTAGCTGAGGTAAATATTGAGCCTAAGAAGCTTGTTTTCTTCTTCCCAAATAGCATTAGCCCCTGCATTATTTACTGCATTAACAGTTGCATAGCCATTTGCACCCTCATACTTCCCAATCCCACCAATGACAGCAACATGAGACCCGTCCCGCTTATCCACGTCCGTCCGGTGCACCCCAAAAAATCTTAACCCGTCCTTAAATCTGCCATCGGCGAAATGTGCAGTCATAGCCATCATGTGACTGCTCCCATCTTCAGAACTTGCAACAAAAATCCCTTGTGCTTTTCCAATGATTTGTGGACCATAATACCCTGAGCTTTCAAAGATGTCCTCGTCAATCAGGGTTACAATCCCAAGTTCCAGTTCTTGGAGTGTAGCCCTAGCAGGAAAAAATAGTCCGACACCGGATAAATCTAGGGTTTGTGTGGCGGGGATTGTTTCAGGGAGGGGGACTCCTCCGTTGGGAGGAAGCAGGCCTATTGGTTTTGAGAAGGGAAGCTGGCTAGTCACTTTAGTGGTTGAAGGTTTGGACAGGGATGATGAGGGGTGGGTTACATTGAGAACATTTCTCATTAGGAAAGTGATTTTGTGGTGGTTGTGAGGGTGTGTTGGGGTTGAACTGCCGAGGCTTCGAGCGGCGGTGGACGGGTGGATCGTGGCGGTGGTGAGTAGCAGGACTAATAAGGACATGGCTAGGAAGGAAAGGTGCTTGGCCATTTTCTTTCTACATATTATGTGTGTAGCTACTTTGTTTGTAGTTTATTTGTCATGTATAAGACGAAGAGGTGATCAGTGGATTTGGTTACATGGGGTGGTTGAATTGGTAATGGTTAGTTGTGGATCTTAATATATTCAGACAATTAAGACAAGCTCTTACTTTAACCTTCTTTTAAGCTATATTCTAAACTAATCTATACTAAAGGGAGGAATTGAACCGAAATACAATCGATTAAAGAGAAAAGCTCTAATGGCCAGAGCAATCCATCATTTGTGCTCACTAAACTTTTAAGTGCAATTGTTATTTGTACACGAGTTCATAATCACCTATAGGTGTAGTGAGAAAATTGGAATAGGATTTTCTCCTCTCCAAATTCTCCTCATCCAATACGGTCACGATTAAATCACGTCAACATTTAGCGTTGACTTCTTCATAGAAAGAGAAAATGAGGAAAGTGAAAGAGCCCTATTGAAAAGAATGAGATTTGAATGAGAGAGAATCATACTCCGAGAAAATTAGTGACCTACATAGCATCAATATGGTAATTTGTAAGTAAAATCTGTTTATTGCGAGTATCTTGTAGGAAATGACACTTGATCGAAACAAACTATTACATGCTATCATCGACGAGAGTACAAAATTTGGTAATTTGTAAGTAAAATATGTTTGTTTCGAGTATATTGTAGCAAAATGTCAGTTATTACATGCTACCTACGACGAAAGAGTGCACAATTGTCCTTAATTTTACTTCTAAAAAAAGAGGGTTTTTCAGTCAAAATGATTTTTAAGATTTGCATAATTCCTCTGGTCCTTGAGATTTGAAATCAATATAATTGATCCCTAAGTTTGTCTACAATCAATCATTTTAGTACTTAGGTAAAAAATTATGTTAAATAAGGATCAAAATGAAAAAAGTAACCTCAATTTAATAAACAATAGGCTAAAATGATTTGACAAAAATTGAGAATATTTTTGCCCTTATTTTATGGAGATTTTTCAAGGAATGACCAAAATTGTTGATTGTGGACAAACTCAAGAACCAAAGTGAGAAGTTATGCAAATCTAAATGATCATTTTTGTTAAAAAGCCAAAAAAAAAAAGAAGAGTAATTACATTAATAGATTGGGCTAAAGTTGCTAACCAAATGAAACTACAAGGACAAAACTGAAACAAAACAATAACTTTGATGAAAGTGAAAATATGAATAAATAAGGGGACTAAAGGTGCAATTAGGCTTATTTAATTATAAACACATCCCCGATTTCTGACGAAGTTTCAGCCTCTCTCTTACTGGAGTATTCAAAACCCTAAACGGGCCTAAACCTCGCGAGGTCCCAACACTTCCCACTTCACCGTCCTCCCAAAACCCTAGCTTTTTCCGGCAGCTCCAAATTTCCATGCCATGTACCTCTACAGCCTCACTCTCCAGCGCGCCACCGGCATAGTCTGCGCCATCAACGGAAACTTCTCCGGCGGCAAGGCCCAGGAGATCGTAGTCGCCCGCGGCAAAGTTCTCGACCTTCTCCGCCCAGACGAAAATGGTAAGATCCAGACTCTCCTCTCTGTTGAAATTTTCGGCGCAATTAGGTCGTTAGCTCAGTTTAGGCTCACTGGGTCTCAGAAGGACTATATTGTTGTCGGGTCCGATTCGGGTCGGATTGTGATTCTTGAGTATAATAAGGAGAAGAATGTGTTTGATAAGATTCACCAGGAGACTTTCGGGAAATCGGGTTGTCGGAGGATAGTTCCGGGTCAGTATTTGGCTATTGATCCTAAGGGTAGGGCTGTTATGGTTGGGGCATGTGAGAAGCAGAAGCTTGTTTACGTTTTGAATAGGGATACTTCTGCTAGGTTGACAATTTCGTCGCCCTTGGAGGCGCACAAGTCACATACTATTGTGTATTCGATTTGTGGGGTTGACTGCGGGTTTGATAATCCCATGTTTGCTGCCATTGAGTTGGATTATGCGGAAGCTGATCAGGACTCTACTGGGCAGGCGGCGAACGAGGCGCAGAAGCATTTGACTTTCTATGAGCTTGATCTTGGGCTCAATCACGTATCGAGGAAGTGGTCGGATCAGGTTGATAATGGTGCAAATATGCTGGTCACGGTTCCTGGAGGTGGGGATGGTCCAAGCGGTGTATTGGTCTGTGCGGAAAATTTTGTGATTTATAAGAACCAGGATAAACCAGATCTCAGGGCTGTGATTCCTAGGCGTGCGGATTTGCCTGCAGAGCGTGGGGTTCTTATAGTTTCAGCAGCTATGCACAAGCAGAAGTCAATGTTCTTTTTTCTTTTACAGACAGAGTATGGAGATATATTTAAGGTTACTCTGGATCATGATAACGATAAGGTCTCAGAATTAAAAATCAAGTATTTTGATACAATTCCAGTTACAACTTCAATGTGTGTGTTAAAATCTGGGTTTTTGTTTGCTGCGTCAGAGTTTGGGAATCACTCTTTGTACCAGTTCCAGGCAATAGGAGAAGAGCCTGATGTGGAGTCTTCATCAGCTACATTGATGGAAACAGAAGAAGGTTTCCAGCCTTTGTTTTTCCAGCCCAGAAAACTTAAGAACCTTGTTAGGATTGATCAAGTTGAGAGCTTGATGCCGATAATGGATATGAAGGTCAATAATCTATTTGAGGAAGAAACACCTCAAATATTTACACTTTGTGGGCGGGGTCCTCGTTCATCCCTCAGGATACTAAGACCTGGTTTAGCTATCAGTGAGATGGCTGTGTCAGAGCTTCCTGGTGTACCGAGTGCGGTCTGGACTGTGAAGAAGAATGTGTCCGATGAATTTGATGCATACATCGTGGTGTCATTTGCAAATGCTACTCTTGTGCTTTCAATTGGTGAGACGGTTGAAGAAGTTAGTGACAGTGGGTTTCTAGACACTACCCCATCACTTGCAGTTTCTTTGATAGGTGATGATTCTCTGATGCAAGTGCACCCAAATGGAATTAGGCATATTAGGGAAGATGGACGTATTAATGAATGGAGAACTCCTGGAAAGAGGACGATTGTAAAGGTTGGCTCTAATAGACTTCAAGTAGTTATTGCACTGAGCGGAGGAGAACTTATATATTTTGAGGTTGATATGACTGGTCAGTTAATGGAGGTGGAGAAGCATGAAATGTCTGGAGATGTAGCTTGTCTAGACATTTCCCCGGTACCTGAAGGGAGACAGAGATCTCGTTTCCTTGCAGTTGGTTCATATGACAGCGTCATTCGTATTTTGTCATTGGATCCTGATGACTGTATGCAAATTCTTAGTGTGCAAAGTCTTTCTGGAGTTCCAGAATCTCTCCTCTTTCTTGAGGTTCAGGCCTCAATTGGTGGGGAGGATGGTGCTGATCATCCTGCTAACCTTTTCCTTAATGCTGGCTTACGCTCCGGGATTTTATTCAGAACTGTGGTGGATATGGTCACAGGTCAGCTCTCTGATTCCCGTTCTCGATTCTTGGGACTAAGAGCACCAAAGCTATTTTCAATTAGTGTGAGAGGCAAGCATGCTATGCTTTGCTTGTCAAGTCGGCCCTGGCTTGGTTATATCCATCAAGGACATTTTCTCTTAACACCACTATCGTATGAGACCCTTGAATATGCTGCCTCATTTTCATCCGATCAATGTTCGGAAGGTGTAGTTTCTGTTGCTGGAAATGCTTTGAGGGTATTTACTATTGAAAGATTGGGAGAAACATTTAATGAAACTGTGATTCCACTGAGGTATACCCCTAGAAAGTTTATCGTTCAACTCAAACGAAAGCTTTTGGTAATTATTGAAAGTGATCAAGGAGCATTCACAGCAGAAGAGCGTGAAGCTGCAAAAAAGGAGTGTTTTGAGGCTGCGGGTTTAGGTGAAAATGGAAACGGTAATGTAGAGCAGATGGAAAATGGTGGCGATGAGGAGGATCCCTTATCTGATGAGCACTATGGGTATCCTAAGGCAGAGTCTGACAAATGGGTGTCTTGCATTAGAGTTCTTGACCCCAAGACAGCAACTACAACATGTCTGCTGGAGCTTCAGGATAGCGAAGCTGCATTTAGTATTTGTACAGTGAATTTCCATGACAAGGAGTATGGTACACTTTTAGCTGTTGGCACAGCGAAGGGACTGCAGTTTTGGCCAAAAAAGAGTGTAACAGCAGGCTATATTCACATATATAGATTTATAGATGATGGCAAGTCCCTTGAACTTTTGCACAAGACACAAGTGGATGGTGTTCCTCTTGCCTTGTGCCAGTTTCAAGGAAGGTTACTAGCTGGGATTGGACCAGTGCTCCGACTCTATGATTTGGGGAAGAAAAGGTTGCTCAGGAAGTGTGAGAATAAGCTGTTTCCCAACACAATTGTATCAATCCAGACCTATCGCGATCGGATTTATGTAGGTGACATTCAAGAGGTATGTCTTCGTTCATCTATTTGTTATTTGATTGGGCCTCCTGGTTCCTGTTGTGTGGTATCTTCCCACGCTTACATTTTCTTTATACATGTATGTTTTTCTTTGGTACACTGATATCCTATTGTGTGTCATAATGTTTTTTTCATATTGTTCATTTAAAATACCATGTTTTTTTACCTTGGATTATATAGGCCAAATAAGTAGATACAGGCTTGGTTTTTTTATTTTTTGGTTAAGGCATTCTTCTGGAAGGGTCAAATAGTTGAAATTTAGACTAGAATATCTCCTCGTACAAATTGCAATGACATGTCATATATGGTGTCCTGATGTATATTGGGTTTGTAGTTAGGGGTGTGCTATCCACACACCCCTTTTTACTTCTCACACACCCCTTGTTAATTTATGTCCGTTGATCTTCTTCAATTCATCCGATCCTACGGTCGAAAACCAAAAAGGTGTGAGAGAAGTAAAAAGGGGTGTGTGGATATCACACCCCTTGTAGTTACTGTAATATGTAATGCATCCATTGCGTAGTATTTATTCTGTAGTTATATCCCAATATCAGCTTTCTGCATACTGGATGGATGTGAGGTGCTTTTTTGTGTTGTGGATTTCTGTTTGAAGTACATGTTCTTGTTCTTCTTGCTTGCCGTTCTTTGTTCACTATAAGGGACTAACTATATTTCCTATGGTGTTAATTTCTTTGACAGTCATTCCACTACTGCAAGTATAGGCGGGATGAGAATCAGTTGTACATCTTTGCTGATGATTGTGTACCAAGATGGCTTACAGCATCCTTCCATATAGATTTTGACACCATGGCAGGTGCGGACAAGTTTGGGAATGTCTATTTTGTGCGGTTACCACAGGATGTTTCAGATGAGATAGAAGAAGATCCAACGGGTGGGAGGATAAAATGGGAGCAGGGAAGGTTGAATGGTGCTCCCAACAAAGTAGAGGAGATAGTGCAGTATCATGTTGGTGATGTCGTCAGCTGCTTGCAGAAGGCATCTCTAATTCCAGGTGGTGGGGAGTGCATCATCTATGGAACAGTGATGGGTAGCTTGGGTTCATTACTTGCATTCACCTCCCGTGATGACGTTGACTTCTTTTCTCACTTGGAGATGTATATGAGGCAGGAGCATCCACCTTTGTGTGGTAGAGATCACATGGCTTATAGATCAGCGTATTTCCCAGTCAAGGTAATTCAGCTGTAAAATATAGGTTTATTTCTTCTTTCTATTTTATTGTTCTTTGTGTTTTAATATGACCAGGTTAGAAAGCTTAAAATTTCTGTTACTAATTTTTCAGGATGTGATTGATGGAGATCTGTGTGAGCAGTTCCCAACATTGCCCATGGATCTGCAGAGAAAAATTGCGGATGAGTTGGATAGAACTCCTGGAGAGATACTGAAGAAACTCGAGGAGATTCGAAACAAGATCATTTAAGAACAAGCTCAAAAGTTTATTCCTGGTTTTACCACACCTTTTGGTTTTAGCATGCTTTCATCTCATAACATCACTGTGTTGGTCAAAAGGTTGAAGTGGATGAATACACGATACAACTTAGAATTTTGCTCATCTGTAGTTTATCGCAGTGTCATTTTGCTGGGATCGATGATGACTGTAGTTACGCTAACGGGACAAGCATGCCTGAGGATTTTCTTTTCCTGATGTTGCTGGAGTGAGCGAATGTTTCTGTGATAAAATGGAGACGCAGATGGTTGAGACAAAATCGATTTGTATGGGAAGAAGCAGCATGCATCTTCGCACCTTTTAGACTGCATTACCTGTTGTTGTAATTAGTAATAATAGATTGATGTTTTCCCCTTTTGTGGTTCATCCTCTGTTGAACAATGTTAGCAAGATTGATGTATTTTCTCTGTAACCCTCTCTGAAATCTTGCACTGAATTATGTATGGTGGTTTTCATGGCTCCATATGTTTATCGTATTTGAATTCATCGAGTCTATTTGCTTCGCTGAGATTTCGAATCAAGTATTTCATGTGGCAATTTAATCTATTGAGTTATTGATGGAACCATTAAAATCTATTTAGTTTGATTTCACCATAATAATGTGTTATGATATCGTCACCACTACTAAATGAGTCGTAATGGTTACTTATTAACAACTCAATGAGTTAATTTATTATCTACGAATTTTACGACATGTTTACCTAAATGCAATCAGAATTCAAGAGTCATTAGTGTTGAGATAATTTCAGTAACTATTTCAATTTCGTATTTCGTATCAATAAAATTTTATGGTACTGAGGTTTAAAAAAAGAGTAAATTGTAGCAATGGTCCTTGAACTTTAATCAAATTGGAGCAATGGTCTCTCAACTAAAAATCCATTACCATTGGTCCCTCAACTTATCAAAATGTGTAGCTATAGTCCTTTTCATCAATTTCTTCAAAATTTTGTCAAAATATGTTATGTTGGAATAACCATTTATATAATTAGGATCCCTCAACTCATCAAAGTGTGTAATTATGGTCCTTTTCATCAACTACGTAAAAAATTTTGTCAAAACGAGTTATATTGGAAGGACCATTGCTACAATTGGGTTAAAATTAAGGGACCACTTCTCCAGTTGAATTAAAGTTGAGGGACCAAATGTAATGGATTTTTAGTTGAGGGACCATAGCTGCACGTTTTGATAAGTTGAAGGACCAATGGTAATGGATTTTTAGTTGAGGGACCATTGCTCCAATTTGATTAAAGTTCAAGAACCATAGCTACAATTTACTCTTAAAAAAATATGTAGAAATAGAAAGTGATACTTAAGGAAAGAATCAAAGAACTTAGAAATAAGGGCAAGGAACAAGGGGAATCAGGTCAACTGTCTTGAATATTTGATCTGATTGTTTATGTTTAGGTATTTAATTACGAATTTTAAGATAAAACTTACACTTTTTTAATTGGACGTTTTGATATAGACGCCTGGTTTTTAAATGTCATGGACTAAATATCTACTCCTTTTGCAAATTTGATTAAACATTTTCCCTACAATTTTGGTACTTTAATTTTA
Source organism: Malus domestica (assembly GCF_042453785.1). Taxonomy (NCBI): domain Eukaryota; kingdom Viridiplantae; phylum Streptophyta; class Magnoliopsida; order Rosales; family Rosaceae; genus Malus; species Malus domestica. The sequence goes on along the minus strand of NC_091667.1, from coordinate 27,058,779 downwards.
TTTCCTTAGAAGTCAATTCACGTTAGCATTCCCTTTTTTCCTCCTATTTTTATGCATCTCTTATTATGATGATTTAAGATTTTTTTATTTTTTATTAAAATATTTCTTTTAGTAAATTAAATAGAATGTAACAAAACTTGTTGTTAGGTACGTTTGGTTATATTGGTACGTTTGATTATAATGGTACATTAGTTACCTGGTACATTTGAATTTTTGGTCCATTTGGCTTCTTGGTACATTTGAATTTTTGGTACGTTTGTTTTCAAAACATAAGTTTTATTACTTTTTGTCCTAATAATGAGGAATTACTTTAATTAATTATTATTATTTTTATATAAAGAGTCGTTAACAATGTAAAAGTTTAAATTACTTTAATTAATTTTTATTTTTTTTATTTTTTATAGAAAGAGTCATTAATTAACGGACAATAGCCTTTTTGTTAATTCAAAACTATATGATTTATCGTTATTATTTTGCATTATCTACAATAATAAGGATTTATATCTGATCAACTAAAGTTGTTCGATTTATCTACCAAAAAACAAGACTATCTAGAGCATTGTGTATGAATCAAACATATTTTTAAACATTCCAAAAAGATGAATATTCATTTTAATATAGTTTATAATTGGGTACGTTTTAATTAGGGATTGGTATGTTTTCGTTTGACGTTGGTACGTTTTCATTTAATGTTGGTATGTTTCTATTTGGCGTGGATGTACATTTAGATTTGAAAAGTTTAAATTTTTAGACTTAAATATAGTTGAAATTATTTAAAATATATAGTACATAATTAAATAATTTCAATTAATCTGAAGTAGTTCAAGTCTGAGTATCTTAATCAAATGTTTCAAAAGCTTAATAAAAAACTCAAAAAGCATAAATGTTTAGTCTACAAAAGTCTAAAATGAGGCATCTAATTCTAATTTTCTCCTTTAAATTCTACATGATGTGTTAGTAAACACAAGAAAAAAAAAGTGAAATGATTCTCATACCTATATTTTCCAGTCATTTTTACATTCTACACACTCAGTTAATTATTGTCAATTGATCTATTTTAATTCATTTAGTTTGAAGACGGAAAATTAATAGAGATGTGTGAAATGTTAAAATGCCACCACCCATTTAGTAAACGCTTTGAACTCAAGACCCAACGGTCACCCTTTATGTTATCTGAAGTTAAACTTCTATGCGTACGGAGTTGAAGGCTTGAAGCTACTTTTATTGTATAAACGTTTGTTCTTCTGTATAAAGAATTTTTACAACTGAAACAGACAATTAACTAATAATATCCACCCATCTCCTGCCTTGCATCTGCCTTCTTGATTTACTTTTTACTTGGGTAAATCGTCGTTTTCACGTTTTAATTCTCCCTCCAGCCTTGCATTTCCAAAGCAACTTCTCTCATCCAACCAACTAATTATATCAGAAAAAACAACCTCAATGTTTTCAGGTGTTTCTCCATATAGCAGTCCATGCCACATATCCGGGTACATCTTCAACGTCTTGTCATGGGAGGCGGCTACCTCATGGAGTTGTTTGCTGACGGAGTTGTCGGTAACCTTATCGTCTTCACCATGGAGAACTATGAACGGCAACGTGACCTAATCAAAGTAGACAAGAACAAAAAAACAAATTATTATACGTGACGTAAGGTCATGTATCAGTAACGCCAAAGAGATTACATTTTGGTACAGTACCTCGTCGAGCCTCTGTTCAAGGTCCGAACTGACCCTCAAAAGTTCGTAGCCGGTTTGGAGACGAGGCCGGCCTTTGTAGCAGTAGGGGTTTTCTCTAACCTGTGATTAGGTTAGCATTATCAGCAATGGCCTGCATTTTTAATTTGGTTGATATATATTTAGAAAATATATTATATACAAAATTATATATAACTACCTGTTTTCTTATTTCAGGCATTTTGAAAGCAACATCAATAATATCATTTGTGGGGATTATTTTCCAGGTCGGAATGAACTTGCAGAGCTTTGTCAAAGCACTGATCACTAATGGGGATGGCCTCAGCTCATCTGCAATCTGTAAGTAAAATGGTTATAAAAAAAAACCAGAAAACGTGTCGGTTTAACTTTCATGATTTGGAGTTGAATGTAAAGTCCATTAACTAAATTGTATTAATTTTTAGTTTTAAAATAATGAAATTTCGAAAGTGAAAGAGCACCACACTTTTTCTGTATGGATGGAGATAAAATTGAATAACACATATTTCTCCATTTCAAGGAAAGGGTTTAATTTCTAAATGATTTCAAAGGAAAAAAAAAAACAAAAGTAGTTTGGAAAGGTTTGTGGATTCGAAAATTTGGGATGAGGTGGAGCTGCTCCTAGATGTTATAAATAGGCAAAGGTGAGAGATACATTTGCTAGAGACATGCGCAAAACAGGTGTAATGTATCACAATGTTTATTTTTGTAACTATCACACAAAAGAATTGCGGGTAAAGACAGGAAGAAATGGATATTGATATTATTGTTTTCACTCATTTCTTTTGTGTGTGTTGTGAATGCTCCTTATATAGAGCCATATCCGTGAAGAATCATAAAAATGAAATGAGTGCATTTTGAAAAACATCATACAACAACAACAATGCTACTATTCTTAAGTTTTCCTCACTTTTTATCTTTGACTAAAATATGTGAGTATTCATTCTCACAACTTTTACAACACTACTAATGTTTTTAATTATTTAGGATAATAAGGTCGGAAAGGCTCATACTAATTTTTCGCTTTGCCTTTCTTGCAACAAAAAACAAAATAGTTTTCATCTAAAATATTTTACTTTAATAAGAGAATACATTACAATGAGAAAATCCGTCGAGGATTAAAAAACCATACATATCAAACACTAGTTGGATGTAAGCTCAGTTAAAATTGTGTTTTGTAATTAAAAAAAAATTGTTGAACAGAAATGTCATATACTAAATGGCACCCGATAAAGAAGAAGGCTAATCTAGATTGATAAGGTTAAACGGACAAGGATTGTCTGCCCTCCACTTCCGGTGCCCTCTTCGTCCCATTCTGTTTGTGTGATCACGATTAAGCAACGTCAACATTTTATATTACTATTTATTTTTGTCTTATTATATCTATTAAAAATTAATATAAAATATTGACGTGATTTAATGGTGACTACACAAAACAAGAGGACATGAAGGGGCACTGGAAGTGGAGGGCAGACAATCAAGGTTAAACATTATTTTTCTCGACTGATTCAAAGGCCTTCAAACAACAGAGATTCGGTCAACAAATTAATTTTAAAATAATAAAAAATTTAAGAAAAGGTGCAATCTTTTTGTTGGTGTCCAAATTCAATTTTTGCATAGAAATAAAATAAAGATTATAAAAAGAAAAAAACCCACCAGAAACCAGGGCTGAAAAAACTCCAATGAGAGAAGTCCAAAAAGAACGTGGAAACAAATTAGAAGCAAATACCTTACACATGGGCGCAACCAAAACCGCACCATCCCAAAAGTCTGGCTTTTTCCTGTGCACCAGCAGAGCCACAGCTCCTCCCATTGACTCCCCCATTAGATACCTCATCCTTCCCTTGTTGTCTTTGCTCTCTGAATTGTCACCACAAATTAAAACCAAAGACTAAAAAAGGGCACGAGAAGGAGTCGAAATTCTTTGTACAGGATGTCATTCAACATGTTATCTACTAATTTTATTGGCATCAGTCTATGCTTTAATTGAAAAAAAATGTCGAAGAATTGTGAATTGGAGAGACAGAGTGCGAAAAATCTAACCACATATGTTTGTGAAGTGGTTGGTACAGTCATCCACCACATCATCAAAACTCTTCACGTAACCTTGTAGGCCTGCTGATTTTCCATGACCTTCATAGTCTATTCCATATATGGCAAAGCGTGCTTTGGCTAGCCTGATTGCGGTGCCTGATCAAAGTGGACAATTTTGAAAACCTGTTAATTTTCAGGAGTACATATATAATATAAATATGTTTTCTTTTGGGTAATTTTAGAGTTATGAATTGATGGGGAAAAAACTTTGACACTAACTGTTCATGGTGATGCTGCATTCCATGCCGTATCCATGGCAGATAAAGATTAATGCTTTGGGTTTGGTGTTATTCGGGAGCCATCTGCATGTGAAAAGCTTCATGCCTCTAGAATTTAAGATGTACTCCTGCAAATATATAAAAATTAATTAGAACTAAACACACAGAAAAGTATTTTCTAAAATTAGATCAAAACCCAATATAGAACTAGGTCTGACCTCTTCATATTTGACACCATCCATGTCAGATGCCTGTAGAAATCCAACAATTATAAGAAAACCAATACACAAAGAAGATGAACGATGAGAGAGAGGGAGAGGGAGAGGGGGAGGGGGAGAGAGAGAGAAACGAACCATGATGTGTAGAGTGCTTCAAATATTGGAAGAATCTGAGGATTTTCTGGAAGACTGATAATAGTATGATCAGTGAGAGAAAAATACGCAAAAATCAGATGGAATTTAACAAATTAGAAGTTAGAGTGGACAGTATAAGGGAGTTGAGGTTGTATAAAAGTAGAAACCAATGTATACATGTGTATAAATAGGCCTGCCTTGGAGTGATACATGCGGTCAACTTGGATCCTACATATGTTTGGACTTTGTATAAGGTTGAGATAAAAATTATGAAGTGGAAAATAGAAGAAGAAGAATGGACGTTAGTCGTGACTGATATAGCTCAAACAAACAAATAAATAAAAGATAATACTTGTGTTTTTTTTATGGAAACTTACTTATCTCTTTACTTATGATTGACGAACATTTACAGTCTGAACATCATAATCAGAACTGTTCATTTTCTTTATCATCATTTAAAGATTATATATGCAAAAAATTATTCAATTTGGAGTTTTTTTCACCATTCATATGTATAAAACAAATAGATGGTTCACCATGCGGATGTTACTTGTTTCCAAGACTATTGATTGATTTCACACGTATGGATGATTAAACGATCTCCAAATTGAATGATTTTTTTTTTTTTTTTTTTTTTTTGCAGATATGATCTCATATAATGATAAAAAGAATGAATGGTCCGATTATGATGTTCGAAAGGTAAAATTTCATTAGTTTAAATGGGGAGACAAGTAAGTACCCCGTGAGGAGACACAAGCATTATTCATAAATAAATAACCGAAATAACATTAGCAAACTAATGAATGCATGTTGCTAGTTATACACACAAAATTGGCTACTAATACAGGTACAAATGCTTGTTGCTATCTAGAGACACAAAATTGACTACTAACATAAGTACAAATATTTGTTGCTATTTAGACGCATAAAATTAGCCACTAATACAGTTGAAACTCGCATACAATAGTATGTCAATAAGGGAAGCCTTTAAGGGGAGGGATCCTCATTCCTATTGACCGTTATATTTGACTTTAATGAAATTCTATGATTGAGATTTTGTGATCTGTGATTTAATCTCAACCACAAAATTTCATTAAAATCTAATCTAATGATCAAGAGGGTATCCTCATTTTTTTTTACAAATGGGGATCCCTTCAATAAGTATGGCAAGTTTATGTGTTCAAATATATATATATATATATATATATATATTATTTTTTTAATTTTCAATTAACTGTTTCAACTTAATAGACACGCTACAACTGTAAAGCTGTTATTTTAATATAGCATATAGATCCAACCCAATTGGAAGAAGACTTTTAACTGCTTTGCTTAAACCAAGGATCTGCATCCTTAATTTGAAACTTAGGCCAATTGGTAATATAATATTAAAGGCATCTAATAAACTATTAGTTCATACCAACAACGTGAGAAGTAGTTTATTTAGGGTTGTTAGTCTTTCATATGATATATACATATTATTATTACAAGAAAATTATATTTTGTCAAACAGTAGATAATTTATATGCAAAGCCCTTTTTTTCACTGAAGGGGCAATGCACTCTTAAACGATAATTTTTCAAATAGTATATAATTTATATGCTGTCATCGATTGTGTCAACGAAAGACATTAAATTGTGCTTGGCCAAAAAATAACTAACCAAAAGGTACACTAATGTGTTTGTATACGCAACTATTGATTTGAACCAAAATTGATCACATGGGGAGATCAGTTTTGTTCATTGCAATGTCTTGAACACTTTTTCTTTCTTACACACACACACACATATATATATTCGATCTTGATCGCGTCTTCTAGATTTATTTGATTTCCTTGGTCAAGGGGAATGGAAGTCAATAAAGTGCGTATTGGAAACGTAGGGCTTCTGTATTAAGGAACACCGGATAAGAAGAAGGAAAGGTGAGTGGGCAGATAAGTCTCCAAACTCCAATCCATTGGCCAAGTGGATATAATTCTACTCTATTTTTTTATTACAAATGTTGGCATGGAAATGGAGAAGTTTTTTTTTTTTTTTAAATTTATTATTATTAAGGAGAGTGTTAGGGTTCGAAACTGTTATAATAATTTGGGGTTGGAGAGAGTTTCAAACCTAAGACGTATGGATGTAAATCTAACACTATGTCCACTAGAATATTGGACAACATGTGGAGATCGATAACTAATTTCCAAAATATTTGGGAAAAAAGAAAAAAAAAATTATTTGGGGGTATGATTCATATAATGGACTGCGGCCAGGGATGGAGCCACCTTGGGCTCAGAGGGGGCGGATGCCCCCACTCAGTTTATTGGTAAACAAAAAAATGTACATGCTTGAAACATTAGTAAGGTGTATAACTTGTTTACTTGCTTGTGACATTAGTATTAACTCTTTTAATTGCAATTGCCAACGTTGAAAGAGCATTTTTGGCCATGAAATTTCCAAATAATCGATTGAGAAATCGGATGGGAGATAAATAGATAAATGATAACATGGTTATTTTTATATAAAGAGATATTTGATGGTATTAGTAATGAAGTTGTCATGCAACGCTTTCAAATCATGAACACACGTTGAGGGATATTGTAATATTTTGTATGAAAAATGTTAAGGATTAATAAATAAGTATTTGTTCAGTAAATTCTCTACCTTTTTATTTTGTGACTTTGTTGTTTAACAATGCCTCCATCTATACAGATTTTTGGCTTCGTCCCTGACTGCGGCCTTTGGGGTTTTGACTAGACACAAGGATCATGAGTTGCATGAGCGTTTCCTATTTTTAGTTTTCATTTATTTATTTTAATTTTTGGGCCGACGTGCAACTATGTAATGTATATGCAAATGCAACCATGCACCTTAATTTGAGGCTTTAACCCTTCTAATTATGAGTTCTTTTTTTCCTCTGCCCATAGAATAGTCTTGTAAGAAGATTGTAATTTAGTTGGTTAACAGTTACGAGCATATATTCTCTTACACAAGAAGTCTCGAACTTCCGAGTCCCTTCTTTCAATTATCAGTTGTACTATGCCGATTATTTATATGTTTTCAGTAAAAAAAAATACTAGAAAAGATCATGAAGAGAAGAAAATGTCAAAGCGGTTTGTAGTGAGGATGCATTTTATCTACATGACTTGGACATTTATTCCATTCCCACCAAATAAATGACAAAAAAAAAAAAAAATAATAATAATAATCAATTTATATCAAAATATATAAAGAAAAGAAGCAGAAATTTGACAAATTATTATTGACACCTGAAAAAAATTATCATGTGTAAAAACGTAAAAGGAAAACTTCTGAAAAAGTGTGGTTGGTACCAAAATTTGAAAGGTGGTTTCTAATTACACAGTTGTGTTGGAGATTTCATAAAAATATATACAATGTATAATTATAAAGTGGAATACTGGTGTGTAAGATTGGTTCTTAGTTGGGAATAGTATAATACTCAAAGTACAGGGCAAGGATTGTATGCCATCCCACTTTCGGTGTCCTCCCGTGCCCTTCTATTTATGTGATCACGGTTAAGTAACGTTAACATTTTATATTACCATTCAATTTTGTCTTATTATCTCTATAAAAAAACAATATAAAATGTTAATGTGGGTTAACCGTGACCACACAAAGCAGGAGAGCATGAGAGGACATCGAAAGTGAGAGGGCATACAAACCTTGTCCCAAAGTACACGTCTTTTAGTTGAAATGGCGCAGACATAACTTTGTCCAAGAGCCATGCACCTTTAAATAGGACAAGGATTGTCTGCCTTCCATGTTCCTGTGCCCTCCCATGTCTTCCTGTTTTACGTGGTCACAGTTAAGTCACATCAATATTTTATATTGTTTTTTTTATAGAGATAATAATATAAAAATGAATAGTAATATAAAATATTGACGTGGTTTAACCGTGACCACACAAACAGGAGGGCAGACAATCCTTGTCCCTTTAAATATTAGGTTTTTCTTGTACTGGCAACGATTCAGTCAAATCCAAACAGTGCCAAATTGAAGGCACCGGTAGTTTTGTAAACAGATGTGACCATTTGGACACTTCAAATTGATATGAATGGGTGTCATGACCAAAGAATAAAAAATCGATAATATCAGCGAAATATCGCCGATATTATCGTTTTTTTAGAGATCCGATATTTTTTTAACTATTCAAATGATTTTCGTCAAAATATCACGATATTATCGATAATATCGCAATATTTTCAACATTATCGATAGTATCACGACATAATACTAAAAAAATACTTAAATATGTTAAAAAACCTCAACACATACTTCACTTGATCATAACTCGAAAACCGAACAAGCTATGCTTTTTTCAGTAGGAGAATGTGGGTTTTATAGGACAAATTGCTTGCTCACTGCCCTCGCATGGGAGATGTGGGACTCGCCCAATGGGAGAGAAAATCAGAATTTCGGCCGAAAATTTACACCCACTTTAAACGGCCATAACTTTGTCCAAACGCAACGAAATCAAGCAAGAAAAAAACGAAAGTTGTAGCCCTCGAAGAGACGAAGAGAATGGTACCTCACACGACGTCTTAATCGTCCTGGTTTGGCTGGAAAATGCCTCGAAAGTCACTGAGGTCGCCGGAAACTGGGTAAGTTTCAAATGAGTATAACGTTTTCAATACTCAACAAAATTAAGTGAAACAAAAAGGAAAGTTGTACTACTCGACGAGAAGAAGAGATTGATACCTTGCACGCCGGCCAACTCGCCGTGGTTTGGCCGTAAAATTCCTCGAAAGCCACTGAGGTCGCCAGAAACTGGGTAAGATTCAAATGAGTATAACTTTTTCAATACGCAACTAAATTGAGTGAAACAAAAAGGAAAGTTGTAGCCCTCGAAGAGACGAAGAGAATGGTACCCCACACGACATCTGACTTATTGTGGTTTGGCCGGAAATTGCCTCGAAAGCCACTGAGGTCGCCGAAAACTGGGTAAGATTCAAATGAGTATAACTTTTTCAATACTCAACGAAATTGAGTGAAACAAAAAGGAAAGTTGTACTAATCGACGAGACGAAGAGATTGATACCTTGCACACTGGCCAAAATTCAATTGACACACTCCTGGCTTCCAAAATTCAATTCTTTTACTTTATATAAACTTGAAAAAACATAATCGGCATCCAAATTAAAGTTTAGTCTTATTCAATGTATTGATTTTCAATCGTTAATTGATATACTATAATTTGGAACTTCAACGCCTAGACGCATGCTTATGTGTAAGAAATTTAAAGTGTCAAATTCGGCACATTATTCTTCATCATTTTATTCACTTCCCTTTTTTTTTTAATATCCTAAATAAAACCTCCAAATATTGTACTAATTAATTATATATAAATGATTATGGTGTGTTTAAACTTCTTTCAATAATAACTACATATTTTCTACACTCACAATGTTTGTCAGCTCGCTATATAATCAACTTAAATCAGTTAAATCCATCATGCAATGCATTTCCTTCCAATTTTTTGTGATAAACTAATAGATAATTGACTAAATAAACATCCTACAAAGTTTCATTAAAAATTTCCAAGTTTTTCTTACAATTTCCGTGGTTTCCATGTAATTTTTATCGATATCGATATTATTCCGATATTTCCATCAATATTTCCGTGTTTTCGGACTACCGATATTTCCGATATTACCGATATTTTCTTCCTTGGTCATGACATAGATGCATACCCGATGATGTCTGCCAGATTATTAACAGTTAGAAATTGTTCACAGAACAGTTTCATACTGTCTTTCATCTTAATCTTACAATTTCTTTCTAATTATTTCTAAAAGAATACTTTGAATTTTGCTATTTACAGATTTTAAATTTTATTGTATCCTGTAATTTATTTACCAAAAATTCTTTAGCAAACTCATTTGAACGAAGATAAATAACATTTTAAAGAAACAACTCAAGTCATACTTCAAAGTTGCCTTTCATATTTCCTACATTAACACCAACAAGTTGTAGTTGGCCGATGGATTTAAGCTTTGTTTCCATCTACGTAAGCCAAAAAAAGTTGCATATATGCATTATGCATATGGCCTTGGGGCCTGCATAGGGGGAGGCATCTAGCTATAGTACTGGTTCTTTTTCGCTGGTTATACATAGGAGAGGCCCATAGCTATATTACTTGTTCTCTTTTGTTGGTTTTGTATATTATCGAACTGTTTGCAAACCCTAGCTCGAATGTACAAAGATTTCTTGACTTTTTACTCCAAAACCCTACAATGAAGACATGAAGAAAAGGAAAAATCTTCTTGTTGTTGTTAGCTGTTACTTAGTCAAAGCTTGCAATCGATCGGTGGACGATGATGATATAGTCAGATAGTGGCACCCTAATTAATTATATAATTAGCGTCATCTTCCAATGAATTCAAGTAGTAATGGCCATCTATTAATTTGATAAACATTTTGAAGGGTGGGCAATTTGGACTCTCCCTAGCTTAATGATTATGTCAGAACATAAATCTATTTTCCCTTATAGGAGTCCCTTCATAAGAAGGATCATTTTTTATGAAATAACAAAGTTGGAGACGGCAATTTGTGGCCCTGGAAAGAGCAATGGGTCGTTACATAGAAACAGCAATGTTATGATTTGGGACAGGGAAGAAATAAATGTTTTTAACTGCTCGAGCGATAAGTTATTTTTTGTCAAATTACTTACATATTATTGTTAGCTCTTGCCATTCACTATAGGAGATTTTCCAAAATGCTTATCACACTAGCTTCCTCGGTGAACTTTTTTCTTATGTTTTTATATATTATTAACTTGTTAGAAGATCAGGAACAAAATGGGAAAGGAATTGGGATATCTAGCTTGATTTGAAGGTGCCAAATAAGGCAAAAACGTGCAAAATAAGGGCTAAGTTATTGGGATCACTTTGGAATATCTTCCAGCCTTTTTTACCCCATAAAAACTTGCCTTGTAGCCACTTTTACATACCCTTTTTATTCTAGGTGAATTACACAATTCTGATGACCTATTTTTCCTCTCTTTTCATTCACTCTTAAAAAAACCCTAGCCATTCCATATAGTTTCACCACTACTAAAGACTCATCGCAGAAGGCTGTTCTTGGAGAAGTTCTACATCAGAATTGCTTCAAGGGTTTCCTCTCCTGAATTTCTTTTCACTGATGATGTGTATTTTCGTTTTAATTTTTGTGAACATGATGTGTAACTAAGTTCATCACTAGGGATTTTGATGTAGCCTTGCAAAATTGATCCATGTTTTTAAGTTATAGTATTCAGTTTATCAATCTGCTTCCTATTTCATTCACTGAACCTATTGTTAAATTTGTTTGTTGATTTTAATGTTTGATCACCATTAGGGTTAACTATAGATCATTTAATCAAGATTAGAGTAAACATCATGCTTAATCTTGGTAGACATGTGAATGAATGAAGAGAATGCTATGCAAACACCCTGCCATGTATTTTCTTTGGTTCTTTAACGTTTTCTTGCATGCTGAAAACTCTTAATGAGGAACTGAAGTTGAACATCCCAATTAGGTTGTAGATTAGAAGAATTTGATCAAAACCACACATCATATGGCTGATCATATATATATGTAAAACGAACTCAAGAAATAGGTTGGTAGTTGAATATGACATAACTTTATATACATGAAATTGGTTTTGTAATGGTGAATTCGAATCTCTGGCCTCATCTTCATTGCTTCTACATTAATATATTATTCACTACTAAATTCTTGCATTTTAATTTAATTAAGTTTACAACACAAAAACTACTCTCAATTGGTTACTTTCATTCTTTAGTTAGGGTTCTTTCAAAGTTAGTAATTTATAGAGGTCCAATCAGTCCCTGTGGTTCGACACCCTTACTCGTGCCATTTTATTAACCATATTTTTGCACTAGGAAGGAACACAACAGATATCACTTTCATATACATTGTTTATATTGCAACTAGTTGGGGGGAAGCATGATTGTATCAATCAATGCATGTGTCATGTGTCATGCTTTGCAATGAGAAAGTGAGAATACCAAATTCAACAGTTTTGGGTATTTTATTATCCATGATATCACTATCCTTATGCTTTGGAGAGGTTATGGGTTTGGTTTATATCGTTGTCGAATAAGCAATGTTCATGCACCAGCTACAATTGCACTACGTACCAAGTTATAATTCGATTGATATAGGATAGGCCATATATAGGGTTTCAAATTGCATGACTTTCTCACTATGTCAACTTTCTAGGAGAGGCTATGGGTTTGGTTTATATCGTTGTCGAACGAGCGATGTCCATGCACTAGCTACAGCTGCAGTACCAAGTTATAATTCGATTGCTATAGGATGACCCATATATAGGGTTTCAATTTGCATGACTTTCTCACTACGTCAACTTTCTAAGACAGGTTATGGGTTTGGTTTATATCGTTGTTAAACGAGCGATGTCCATGCACCAGCTACAGCTGCAATACCAAGTTATAATTCGATTGATATAGGATGAGCCATATATAGGGTTTCAAATTGCATGACTTTCTCACTACGTCAACTTTCTAGAGTTAACATTGCATGCAACTTTGCTGCTATTATTGATATAAATTATAAATAATAGCATGTTGAACCTATTGACGGTGATGATGACTTGGCAATCAACTAATGACATGGCAATATTAGAAATTAAAGACTGATGACTTGGCATTTAGTCTGTTAATATTGTTGTAACTAATTCAGATTGTTAGGACTGATTGTTAGAGTTAGTTAGCACAGAGAGGCTATATAAGCCAAGTACTGGTGTAAGAATCAATCAATCAAGTGTATCATTTTCCTTCAGAAATACAAGCTTTCTCAATTCATTTTTCCTTTGATTTTCTCTTTGCTTCTTCCTTTATATTTCCCATTCCCTTTCTGTTTTCCAGTTCTGTTATGATGGTATCATCGCCAAGGAACGATCTATGGTGTGTCTTCCGCTGTGTCTATCTGCTTGTTTGGTGATTCGTGATCGGTTTTCTTCAATGGTGCAATTTTCTGGGCGACCTCAGGTTTTCAGTTTCTCTTTCAGAAATTATGTCGATGAACTGTTTGTTAAATTGTCTCAGTAAGAATTTTAGTTGCAAATTGATGATATTCAAGGCCGATGCCATGTTTGTTGAATGAGGATGAAAAGTATTAGAAGTTGAAAGATTACAAAGGCCGAAGCCAATCTTTCTTGTATACAAATTGTTTTGGGTTGATCTTCGTATTTCTGGATTTTGCTGCATTTTATAAGGTCGAAGCTGAGGTGCAGTATTGATAAGCATTGTTGAGTTCTTCTTTTCTGTTGTAGTGTTGAATTCTTGGTTGCTCTTGAATCTTTTTGGGGTGTTTCTTGATTCGTCAATCATGTCTGATTATGTGAAAATTGAAGGGTTGTTAGGGATGTTGATTGTGAAACTTCAAGATGACAACTTTGTCAAATGGAGCTATCAATTTCAATCCGTATTAAGGGGTTATGATTTGTTTGATCATTTTACTGGTGAATCGCCATGTCCACCAAGATTTGTGATTGATATTGAGGCAGGTGTCACAAATGAAATTACGGTAGCATACAAGAATTGGGTCAAGAAAGATTTGGCGTTGCTCAGTTTATTAATTGCTACATTATCGGATGATGCGATGGAATATGTCATTGGATGCAAAACGTCACATGAAGCTTGGACTTGTTTGCACGACAGGTTTGCATCCATATCTGTGGTACGGATTAACCAATTGAAAACTGAGTTTTATTCTTCACAGAAAGGTGGGGAATCTGTTGAGAAGTTTATGCTGAAATTGAAGGGTATAAAAGATCAACTGATTTCCGCTGGAGAGAAAATTACAGACAATGATTATATGATTGCTGTGTTATCTGGATTGCCTGTGGAGTTTGAGATGATCAAGACTGTTATTCTTGCTAGGGAAACATCTATGTCTTTAAAAGATTTCAGGGCGCAATTACTTGGAGCTGAAGCAAGTATTGAGACACGAATGCACTCGCTGAGTTCTTCTATGGCTGCAATGGTGGTGCAAGGTGAATGGTCTAATTCACAGAGATTCCAAGGAGGATATGAACATGGTGAAAGTTCTAACTCTAATAGGGATTTTTATCATGGGAGTCCATCTAATGTTCCAGGAGGCTCTGGCTATGTTGGTACGGCAAACAGATCTTTTCAACAGAGGAATAATGTGTAAAATAACTACTACAGAAGGTTCAATAATGGGAATAATAATTCAAAGTCTTACTCTGGAAGTTATGGCAACAGGAATGGGAATTCATATGATGGTAATGGAAGTAGCAATTACTCTGGAAATGGGAAGCAATCTCAGAATGGCAATTCTTGGAATACAAGAACTAACTATTGGAATGGGAATACAAATTACAAATCCTCGGTTTCTCCAGAATGTCAGATTTGTTCAAGAAGGGGGCATACTGCTCCAAATTACTACTACATAGCTGACAACAGTAATACACAAACTCCTGGTGGTTTTATAGTCTGTCAGATATGTGGAAAACGAGGTCACATTGCATTGGAGTGTTATCACATAAACAATTTCTCCTATCAGGGTGCTCCACCATCATCTTCATTAACTGCAATGACTGCACAAGGACATATTGGTCAGCAAAATGCATCTGCATAATCAACAGCTCATGATTTCTCAGCAGCTGATACTTGGATTGTGGACACATGGGCCACACATCACATGACTGCCAATATGAATGCAATGAATCAAGCTACACCTTACACTGGAAATGAAAAGATTGTTGTGGGAAATGGTGAAGGTTTGGCTGTAAAGCATATGGGGTCTTCTATTATTCCTATATCATCGAATCATTCATTAAAATTGCATAATGTGTTGCATGTTCCAATGATTACTGTCAATTTGCTCTCAGTTAAGAAATTATGTAGAGACAATGTTTGTTGGTTTATATGTGATGATCTTACCTTCTTTATACAGGACAAGGCCACAAGGGTGATTCTATACCAAGGAAAGAGTGATGATGGGGAGTTATTCAAGATTCCAGTGAGCACTTTTTCAAGATCATTTACTGCGCAGTTAAGTAATTGTGCTGCTTTTTTGGGGAAGACAGTTCAACAGTCAGTTTGGCACCAGAGACTTGGACATCCATCTCAAGAGATCTTAAATGCAATGTTGACAGATTCAAAAATATCAGTTAATACAAAGTCTAATGATTGTATTTCCATGTGTTTTTCTTGTATACAAGGCAAAATGTGTAGGCAATCATTTCCAATAAGACAAACTAGAGCTAGTAGTCTTTTTAATAAAATCCACACTGATGTATGGGGTCCATCTCCAACAAAGTCTATAGAAGGGTATAGATACTATATGAATTTTGTAGATGAATATTCAAGATTCATGTGGATTTTTCCCATGGTGAATAAATCAGAAGCTTTCAATATTTTTGCCAAGTTTTATGCCTTTGTGTTGAATCAGTTTGGGATAACTATAAAATGTTTACAATCTGACGGAGGTGGGGAGTATATGAGCAAACTGTTTAGTGATTTCTTGGGGTATAAAGGCATCAAACACATGGTTTCATGTCCTTATACTCCTCAGCAGAATGGTCTTGCTGAAAGGAAGCATCGACACGTGGTGGAAACTGCATTAACATTAATGGCTGAAGCAAATTTGGAACCTAAGTTTTGGTATCATGCTTGTTCACATTCTACTATGTTAATTAATAGAATGCCATGCAGAGTTCTTGAAATGCAATCTCCATATCAGTGTGTGTTTGGAAGAGTACCAGAATTGTCTCATTTTAAAGTGTTTGGCACTGCTGTCTATCCGTATCTTAGACCATTTAATGACAATAAGTTACAGCTCAGATCTTCTCAATGTCTTTTTCTGAGTTATTCAAATGGTTACAAAGGCGTAGTTTGTTATAATTTACAAACTAGCAAACTGGTTATATCAAGACATGTTATACATGATGAATCAGTTTTTCCATATCAGAAGTCATTTGCAAAGCATAAAGAAAAGGTTTCAGATTTACAGAAGCCTAGACAGGTTCCAATATTGGTCCAACTTCCAGTTATGGAAGATCACACTTCAGAATTCTTGCCACATTCTAACTCAGCTCAAGACAGTCAATAGAGTCTGGGGCATATTAATGCAGTCAGTCTATATCTGAAATTGGGACTCCAAGTTCTTCAAGTTTATCACATTCAGCAACATTGGACACTCCTCATCATCATCACTCTATTCCAATTTCTTCCACATCACCCTTGTTGACTGTCCATCACAGCTCACAATTGGAGGTAATTCTTCCTATCTCAGCACATGATAATACAAATTCTGCGAATTCTACATCTATGTTAAATTCCATTTCTCAGCATCCTATGGTAACAAGGTTGAAAAGTGGAACAATTCCAAGGAGAAATTATGCAGCATATTTGGCCACATTTCCTGAGCTACATACACTTCAATTAACAGAAGATGAACCATTTTCTGGGGGGTTCTCTTTTGTTACTTAGGTCACTGTTATTGCAGAACCATCAAGTTTCAGGAAAGCTTCGTGTATACCACATTGGCAGCAAGCAATGCAAGAAGAATATGATTCTTTGAGAGCATAAGGAACTTGGGACTTAGTTTCTCCACCTAATGACAGATCCATAGTAGGGAGTAAGTGGGTGTACAAACTGAAAAAGAATGCAGATGGGAGTATATCCAGATATAAGGCTAGATTGGTTGCCCAAGGGTTTTCACAGGAGCATGGAGTGGATTATTCAGAGACCTTTAGTCTTGTTGTCAGACATACAACAGTGAGAATTATTTTGTCTCTTGCTGCAATGAATCATTGGGAATTAAAACAATTGGACATAAAAAATGCATTCCTTCATGGTGATTTACAGGAGGAGGTTTATATGAAATAGCCACAAGGATTCATTGATCCTTCACATCCCAATCATGTTTGCAGGTTACTCAAGTCTCTATATGGGCTTAAACAGGCCCCTAGAGCCTGGAATTCAAAATTCACTACTTATCTAGTTGCAATGGGGTTCACTGCCTCATTATCAGATACCAGTTTATTCACAAAGAAGGATGGTGATGATATTGTGATGTTATTACTCTATGTGGATGACATTATCCTCACAGGTTCCAACATTTCCATGATTAATACAGCAATCCAAGAATTGTCTGAAGTATTTGATTTGAAAGATCTTGGCAGACTCACATTCTTTCTCGGGTTGCAGATTCACTATAAGAATAATGGAGATATCTTTGTGAATTAAACAAAGTATATCAAGGACCTTATACACAAAACAGGTTTGAAGTCCTGTAAACCTGCTACAACTCCCTGCAAGCCTCATAATTTGATGCTTGTGACAGAAGGTAAACCATTGGCTGATCCTAGTATCTACAGAAGTATTGTGGGGTCTCTTCAATATTTGACATTCACACGGCCAGATATAGCCTTTGCAGTGAATTCGGTATGTCAATTCATGACTTCACCAACTGATGTTCATTTAACAGCAGTTAAACGAATTCTGCGATACTTGCAAGGTACAATTCAAGCTGGTATTTTCTATTCTGCAACTGCAGTAGTAAGTTTGAATGCATTTTCAGATGCAGATTGGGTTGCAGATCTTAACACCAGACGATCAGTGACAGGTTATGTTGTTTTCCTTGGACATAATCCTATTTCTTGGCAGTCAAAGAAGCAAACTTCAGTTTCCCGAAGCTCCACAGAAGTTGAGTATAAAGCATTAGCTCATACAGCTGCAGATATTACATGGGTGAGACATATTTTAAAAGATTTACATGTTTTTCTTCCTCATCCACATGTGATCCATTGTGATAACATGTCTGCGATATCATTGAGTGCCAATCCTGTATTTCATTCGAGAATCAAACATTTGGACACAGATTATCATTTTGTCCGAGAAAGAGTACAACAAGGTGATCTGGAGGTGGTGTATATTCCTACAGATGATCAAGCAGCTGACATTCTCACAAAGGGATTGCACATTCCTGCGTTTGTTAAGCATTGTTACAATCTGCAACTAGGAAATCCTAGTTGAGATTGAGGGGGGATATTGACGGTGATGATGACTTGGCAATCAACTAATGACATGGCAATATTAGAAATTAAAGACTGATGACTTGGATGATGACTTGGCATTTAGTATGTTAATATTGTTGTAACTAATTCAAATTGTTAGAGTTAGTTAGCACATAGAGGCTATATAAGCCAAGTACTGGTGTAAGAATCAATCAATCAAGTGTATCATTTTCCTTCAGAAATACAAGCTTTCTCAATTCATTTTTCCTTTGATTTTCTCTCTGCTTCTTCCTTTATATTTCCCATTCCCTTTCTGTTTTCCAGTTCTGTTATGAGAACCAACTACAAAGAAACTTCAGAATTTGCTACTTGACGCTGTTTGGGATGACCCTCTTCTACTCACATGCTACTTGTTAGTCAAGACGATAAAACGGGCAATGCTCGGCCTAGAATAATTATCTTGTAGTTTCTTTTCTTTTCGGCTTTTGCCTCCTTGAATCCAATACAACAATATCAACAACAAAATCTCATGCTACTAAATGGGACTATGCTTGACTTTGCCTTCTTGAAACCAAATAAGAAAAGGGTTCAACCCATTAGTGAAGCAAAAGCCCAATTAAGTAATCAGGTTAGGCTTATAATGATCGGATGCCATGACTGCTGATGGTCAATGAGTTTCTGGATGAAGCCTTTTGTTCTTAGTCCCAATTCTCTCTCTTTTACGTATATAAGGAAAAAAAAGAAGGAAATTCTCCCTCTACCTTCATTCCCAATTTCGTTTTGAAATGGTTGTGAAGAAATTAACACTTTTTCGTGAGTGCTTATATTAAAATGATAACAATGTTTTATTATTTAAAAAAATCAAATATTTTTTTTACCAAGTAGTACTACAGTTTATTGATTTTTGATTTTACTTATAAGTTAGAGATATTGAGTTCGCCTCATATGAATGACGAAGACGTATTATATTTTTATTGAGTTCTATACCTAGTTAGTTACAGACTCAGTGTTTGGTCTAACCTAATCCACCTCTTTATGGTTGAATATATCAAAAAAACATTTATATCAAATACTTCTTATTCTATTAATTATGGTGATTGATAATTACTTCTCCATCCAAAGCCTGGAATCGTCCCTTTCCTCTTTTCTTGACACAAAGATATGATCTTAAGTCTCACTTGGGTATCAAAATTTCTATGAATCAAACCAAAGATCATTCAATTAGATGTAAGGAGGAGAATTACTGAACCCTAGTTACCCATTTTCTTTAGGCTTCAATATTTACTAAAGACTTTTTATCCAAAATGGTTCCTCAGATTTGCATAACACATTACTTTGGCCCCTGAGATTGAAAATCAATAGAAATGGTCCCTAAGATTGTCCACCATCCATTATTTTGGTCATTCCGTTAAAAACTCCGTTAAGTGTCCTGGAGCTCTTGGCCGAAAGCTTGGGCAATTTTCAAAGCTTCGTAACTCAATCGTTTCTTAACCCAATTTGACCCATAATATATCAAAATGAAGATAGGAAAGTGTAGAACAAGGTTATACCTATTTGGAAGCCCAATGGTTTCCAAAGATAGTCCGAAAATAACCTGATAGGTGATTGGTCCGCAGGAAAACTGGAAAACTTGCCGAAAACTGGGTAAACTTTAAACGTTCATAACTTCTTCAATACTCAACGAAATCGAGTGATTCAAAAACGAAAATCATACTTCTCAACGAGATAAAGAGAATCGTACCTTTTTCAATGGCTAAATCAGCGCGGTTTGGCCGAACAATGGCTTGAAAGTGGTTATCTTGGTCTCTAGTTAGTCACTTTCGAGCCGTTTTCTAGCCAAACTATAGTGAATTAGCAGTCAACAAAGGCACCATTCTATTTGTCTCATTGAGAAGTATGATTTTTATTTTTGAATCACTCAATTTCGTTGAGTATTGAAGAAGTTATGAACGTTTAAAGTTTCCCAATTTTCCCATTGACCAGTCACATTTCAAGCTATTTTCCGGCCATCTCCGATAACCATTGGGCTTCCAATAGGTATGATCTTATTCTACACTTTCCTATATTATTTTGATATATTATGAGTTGAATTTGGTTGAGAAACGATTGAGTTACGAAACTTTGAAAATTGCCCAAATTTCCGACCAAGAACTGCAGGACACTTAACGGAGTTTTTAACGGAAGGACCAAAATAATGGATGGTGGACAATCTCAGAGACCATTTCTATTGATTTTCAATCTCAAGGACCAAAATGATGTGTTATGCAAATCTCATGGACTATTTTGGCTAAAAAGCTTGTACTAAAAGAATAGACATGCTACACAATTTGGGCTGAGCTTTCTCAAGACATGGGCTTCAAAGTGGGCTCCTTGACTAATTGGGTCATCACACTAAGACCCACTTCCATTTGTATAACTAAAACCCAAATCAGCAATAGCCCAATCATACCCAACCTAAAGTCCACACACCCACGCTACATATAAAATCCCGCTAAATCCACCGCTACTCAAAATTTAGGGTTTCATTTTCCCGTCAAGCTAAAGAGAAGGAGCCGCCGTTGCCGAACTCGCTCGCACGCAAGCAGCAGCAATGGGTACTTCCACTTGCTCTCTGCGATTTCGGTTCCCCAAAACATTATCCTTTTCTGCTGATGATTTTGTTCTTATTGTTTGTAAACTGTGATAGCGAGAATCAAGGTACATGAGCTGAGGCACAAGACAAAGGCTGACCTTTTGGCTCAGCTCAAGGATCTCAAGGCGGAGCTCGCCCTCCTCCGCGTCGCTAAGGTCACCGGCGGAGCGCCCAACAAGCTCTCCAAGATGTAACAATCAAAACCCAATTTTTTGTTTTCCTGATTTTTGTTCTGGAATCTCAGAAAACGAAGAGAAATTTGATTTTTTGTATTGAAATTTTGGTTTTCGCAGCAAGGTTGTGAGGCTGTCGATCGCCCAGGTGTTGACGGTGATGTCACAGAAGCAGAAGGCTGCTCTCAGAGAAGTGTACAGGAACAAGAAGCTCTTGCCTCTTGATCTCCGTCCCAAGAAGACCAGGGCCATCCGCCGGAGGCTCACCAAGCACCAGGTACTAACGTTTTTCGACTTCGTTTGCTTTTATTTATACTTGAACAGAAATTTAAATGATGAACTATCTTGTAATGGCATTTGATGCAACTGTTTGATATAGTTTATTTATAGTATATGAAACACTACACCGACGTCGATTGTGGACAAATTTTATTTTATATGTAGTTGATCTGCATTGGGTTTTTGTGATTGTTGAAAAGATAGATTGCCCAGTTTGTAGTTTTTTCATTTGGTGTGTATTGGGGTGTGATTTTGTTATGCTGTTGTATTGCACAGTCTTCTTTGAAGACCGAGAGGGAGAAGAAGAAGGAGATGTACTACCCTTTGAGGAAGTATGCCATTAAGGCTTAGAAGGTCCTATTGATTACGTTAGTTCGTCTTGTTACCTTGCTGTAATAGAATATTTTTGTTCACAAGTTTTGGCTTTGAATTTAATTTTGATGTTAGACCTGAAATTTTGGTGTTTAATTGTACTACTCTAGGTTTGGGGAGGTTCATGCCTTACCCAAATTGACTTAAAGTTTTCTTCGGGCAATGATAGTTAAGATTCTGTTGAGTTCTCTGCTTCTTGAATCCCTGAAGCATTTGATCATTTTTTTACTAGAACATTACTACATTTCATGCTTCGCACGGATCATGGTGAGTTTGTTGGATTTGTCATGTGCCCATTGATTGAAAGTTGTTTCTGTGCTACTTTAATACTGGGTTTGTTTTAGAGGTCTCTAACATGCTCCACTCTTTCTGGTGTGGAAATGATTACGATTGTTGCATATAGTTACGGTACACATTGCTTTCTAGCCCAAGCATGATTGTTAGTGATCGACACAGCGAGAAAAACTGATCAGATCCATTTGCTAGTCGGCTTTGAAGCTGAATGTTTGTTATCTGCTGTGTGTCAGTTGTTATTTCTGTTGCGGTCTTTTAAATACTTGCGATCTTTGTTTCGTTGGGATGATATATTTGGTCAATTTTCTATGGGGATGGGGATCTATGCTTCTGGGCTTTGGGTAGTTGGTACAGTCTTTTTTGGGTTGACACTGGTTCTTTTTTTGGAAGAATCTGTTTCAATGCGGAAATGTACCATAAAAACACGAATTGTTTTGTACGTGTGTCAAACTGTAATTGAGAAGAAATGAATGCCTAGTGCTATGAGAAGGATGTTTTAAAGGGGA
Organism: Malus domestica; assembly: GCF_042453785.1. Taxonomy (NCBI): domain Eukaryota; kingdom Viridiplantae; phylum Streptophyta; class Magnoliopsida; order Rosales; family Rosaceae; genus Malus; species Malus domestica. The sequence goes on along the minus strand of NC_091667.1, from coordinate 27,036,127 downwards.
ATGATAAGCACATTATTTGTCTCCCGCCTAAAAGTAAAGAGTGACAATTAACTCCCCACTCTAAAATCTATTTGACAGAAATAATAATACAATATTGTAATTCTTGATTTATTTTATTTTGGAGGAAATTGTAGTAATGGTGTATCAAATTTAATTGAATTTGAGCAAGGGTCTTTTAATTAAAAATTTGTGATCATTGGTCACAAATGAGCAAAATTGTAGCAACGGTTTTTCAATTTTAACACGGAGAAATATTCCCTCAACTTTTACCCAATTGATATTAGAGAAATGTTCTCTCAACTTTAACTCAATCGTAGCATTTTGACGGATGTTTCGACGAAGTAGACGAAAACGATCATAGTTACACATTTTGATAAGTTAAGAGACGAATAGTCACGAATTTTTAGTTGAAAGACAAACAATTGCGTTAAAGTTGAGAAACTATTGTTACAAAGAGCCGTCGAAGAATTTGTTTATGATATTCCTAATGATATATGATCCGTGGAAATCTTTAAGGGAATGGATTCTCATTTTTTTTATTATAAAAATGGGGATTAGTTGTGGGGTCCACACTATATCGAACTTTAACGATCCAAATCATCTATTTTTCAAGTTGCAACTTATAAAAATGGGGAAATGTCATATGAACTTGTTCATATTTTTCAATTTGTCATATAAACTAAAATTTTAAGCAATTTATCATATTAACTTTACAAAATCTTTAATTTTTCATCCCATCCCAACTTCGTTAAGTTTTCTATCCAATATAAGTTATGTGCCTCGCACGTGACTTGTGTTGATGGTTTTTAGGTAATTTTAACATCTTTTCACAAGTTTTTTTACTTTTATATAGTACAAACCCTTAATATTTTTTTTACTTTTCTTTAGCACATATGCATCTACAACTTCATTTACGGCACAAAACGTCAATTTGTTTCTCATTTATAGAGCCTGTATGAAATTATTCTTTGACATGCTAAAATGCAAAAACTCCCACTTGTGTATCATTACATATTTGGAATAACTAGAAGAGAGTGCATTGCATGATCATTTAATTAATTGCTATCGTATAGAAAATATTGTTCCATTGCATGAGAAGCCCACCATTTTTTGTCGAATACAACTTAATAAAAGGGAAGTAAGGTATTAAAATGATCGAAATAACCCTAAACACTTCACATATGACTTATATTGGATGGAAAACTTAACGGAGTTAGGGAGAGATGACAAATTAATGATTTCAAAAGTTGCTATGACAAATTACTTAAAATTTTAGTTTATATGACAAACTGAAAAATACTAACCAGTTCATATGACATTTCAAAAAATTTCCCGAGATATAATATTAGACCATCTCCAACTCCTTTGGATAAACCTTAAAACTTTAAGTCAAAAAATTTTAAGCTATAACCCAAAAACTGCTTTTCTCCTCCAACTGGCTTAAAATTTTAGTCCGAGATTATTAAATAATCATTTTTGCCTAATTTTTTTTCTCAGTAACTTTTTTGAGAATAAAATTTATGTAGATTATCCTAATTCATTTTTATGAACATTTTAATCTAAAAATATTTAAATTCCAATAAGTAATTAAAAATCATACAAATACATAGGTATTTATAAAGATTTAAGTGAAATTTGATTTAAATAATTTTTCTTAAATTATTTTAGATGTTAGATTTAATTTTGGGCCATCAAATATTTTTTTTACCATTAGATTTGATCTCATTTGATCACAGCCATTAGATTATAAGTAAAAAACAAAAACAGGTTTGAAATATGATAGTTTGGTAGGTTCAGAATAATTTAAGCCGTTCTTAAATCCTGGAGAAAATCTAGCATAAATATATATTTTCTCCTCATGGCTTATTTTAGCCCAATGGTTGGAGTTGGTTTGGGGGGGGGGGGGTTTAAAAGTTTATATTTTAAGTTTTATTCCATGGGTTGAAGATGGTCTTAGGGAGACCAAAAATTTAAATCATGAATGAGACATGATACATTTCACAGTAACAATTCAACCATCAAGAACCACATCATTTGATTTGCAAATGTAGTTTAAAATTTTGATCTCTCTAGGATTATCAATAAGTGAGACATTATACATCTAACAGTTATTACTTTGGGCAAAGTAAAGGGACATGCAAATTGGACGTAACATAATAATAATATTGAGTCATTGACATTCAATGAAAGAAAATGCTAGCTAGTGTGTTTTCAAGACTCTCATTTTTGTTGTAAATAATGGGTATGTTTGCCCACATGTGTATAGTTAAGTACCACATGTGTATAATAATGTGTATAGTAAAGTATCACATGTGAATAGTAAGGTTTGTAAGTTTCCATTGAAGTGGCTCTATAAATAGAGCACTTAGATTGTTCAAATGAAGAGAACATCAAGAAGAGAAAAGGAAGAGAAAACCATCTAATAGCAATAATATACATTACTTCCTATGCAACTGCTTGTGTTCGTATAATACTCTATAACTGCTTCGTTCCTGTCCCGAGTAAATGTTATCTCTCTAAATTTTGCCTATTTATAACACGTTATCAACACAACTCTCTAATAATTTCTCATTTCCCTTCACCGAAAGAAAAAAAAAAAATGTTTCCTCCAAGGTTTTTACTGTTCTTCTTCTTCCTCTGCCTCAATTGTTGGGTATACCATCGCGAAGAACTGTTTGCACCATGTTTACTTCTAGTTCTCCAACTAACACTCACTTATATCTTTGATTTCTTGTTTGGTGTAGATATTGACTACTAACCCACTGATTATTTATGCAATCCAAGATTGTGCGGTTCTATCGCCTATCTTGGACTACAGATCTAATTTTACTGCAAATTTTAAGTGGAGCGGTATAATTGCCCGCCCTATCCTGCATATTTAAATTTGCATGTTATTTAATTTTATCGCAATTTTAGGTGGTGTGAAATAATCACCCACCCTGCTTTACATATTTAATCGCAATTTTAGGTGGTGTGAAATAATCACCACCCTGTTTTACAAATTTAAATTTTATCGCAATTTTAGGTGGTGTGAAATAATCATCCACCCTGCTTTAGGTGGTGTGAAATAATCACCCACCCTGCTTTACATATTTAAATTTTATTGCAATTTTAGGTGGTGCGGTATAATCGTCCACCTTACTCTACATATTTAAATTTTCCTGCTGTTTAAAGTAGTGCGAAATAATCGCCCATCCTGTACTTGTTTCGATGAGAATGGTGCGGTACAATTGCCCTTCTCATTAATTATGTAAATCTCGAGCCTGAAGTTTCGAGTACTTTCGAGTACTTATCATTTTGGCTTGAAGATCCAAAATTTGTAAGAATCAGAAGTTCTAACAATATATTCCTCCAGAATACATATTATTGCAAGTTCTTACACACCTCATTATTCTTTCAGAAAAGAAAATGACAAACTTGACAAAGCTTAATTTCGCTGTCCTGGATATTACTGGAAAGAATTACCTTACCTGGGTACTGGATACCAAGATCCATTTGGAAGCAGTGAATCTTGGAGATACCATTAAGGAAGAGACCAGCTCATCCTTTCAAGATCGGGCAAAGGCCATGATTTTTATTTGTTGCCATCTTGATGAGGCACTAAAGAGCGAGTACTTAACGGTTGAAGATCCGTTAGCCATTTGGAATGCCTTGAGAAACAGATACAATCACCAGACAACGGTGATTCTTCCAAGAGCTCGCTATGACTGGACTCACCTAAGGATCCAGGATTTCAAGCCAGTAGATGAGTACAATTCGACGTTATTTAGAATTACCTCTCAGATGAAGCTCTGTGGGGATACTATTACTGAGGAGATGTTATTGGAAAAGACTTTCAGCACATTTCACGCCTCTAACATGGTACTGTAGCAGCAGTATAGAGCGCGAGGCTTCACTGAATACAACCAGCTGATATCTGTGTTCCTGGTAGCTGAACAGAACAATGAGCTCCTGATGAAAAACCATAATTCCTGACCTACTGGATTAACACCGTTCCCAGAAGTGAATGCTGCTTCCCTTAAAAGAAATACCATATCCTCCCGTGACAATAATTACAAATGAGGACGTGGCCAGGATTTCAAGCCAGTAGATGAGTACAATTTGACGTTGTTTAGAATTACCTCTCAGATGAAGCTCTGTGGGGATACTATTACTGAGGAGATGTTATTGGAAAAGACTTTCAGCACATTTCACGCCTCTAACATGGTACTGTAGCAGCAGTATAGAGCGCGAGGCTTCACTGAATACAACCAGCTGATATCTGTGTTCCTGGTAGTTGAACAGAACAATGAGCTCCTGATGAAAAACCATAATTCCCGACCTACTGGATCAACACCGTTCCCAGAAGTGAATGCTGCTTCCCTTAAAAGAAATACCATATTCTTCCGTGACAATAATTACAAACGAGGACGTGGCCACAAGCAAGGCCGGTGGAAAGGGAAAGACAAGAACCATGGTGTCCAGTTTCACAACCAGGTTCCAAGGCATAATCCAGGCCCGAGCTTTAAAAATGCAAATCACCAGAAAGGAAAAGCTCATGTGAACACTCATAGAAATCATGAAGGAGCTTGCCATAGGTGTGGTGGTAACGGACATTGGGCGCGTACTTGTCCCAAAGCATCTGGTGGAGCTATATCAAGCCTCATTCAAGAAGAAGGGTGTCGAGATCAATTTCTTCGACCAGGCTCAACCAATGGAAACCCTTGATCTAGTGACCAATTTATCAGGACAGTTAAACACAACCCACCTGGATACTATAGACTTTATTAATGAAAGAGTGAATGAAGTTTATGGGTCCGATTGAATTATTTATGTTTAATGTACTTCTGTTATTTGTACTTGTGGTTTAATGCTCGCATTTTCAATTCAATAAAAGTAGTATTCTAGTATGAATAAACTGCTTTTTCTTTACTCTGAGAACATGGATAAAAATTATGGTTATTCTCAAAACAAGAGCAATGGCGAAGAATTTTGTCTTGCAGATAGCGCAACCACGCATTTAATACTTCGAGATTGAAAGTATTTCTCAAATTCGGTACTTGCAAAAGTAAAGGTAACAACAATATCAGGGCAATCAGATGTAATTGAAGGCTCAGGAAAAGCCCAGATTATGTTACCAAATGGAACAATATTGTCTATAAAGAATGCATTATATGCTACTCGATCCATTCGAAATTTGTTGAGTTTTAAAGACATTTGTCTAAATGGATACCACATTGAAATGAAAAGTGTAGAAAATGTGGAATATTTATGCATTACCTCCAATGATACCCATAAGCGTATATTGGAGAAGTTGCATGGTTTATCGAGTGGATTGTATTATACATACATAAGGACAGTTGAGGCATATACTATCATGAACTAGAAGTTCATTGATTCAAAGGTTTACATGCTTTGGCATGACAGTCTAGGTCATCCAAGATCTACCATGATGCGTAGAATCATTACCAACTCTAATGGACATCCATTATTGAGCAGACATATTGATGTTTCAAATGATAACCCTTGCAAGTCTTGTTCCCAAGGGAAGTTGGTAATTAGACCATTACAACTAAAGGTTGAAGATGAAGGCCCATCATTTTTGCAAAGAATTCAAGGAGATATTTGTGGACCTATTCAACCACCTTGTGGACCATTTCGATATTTTATGGTTTTGGTTGATTCATCTACCCGATGGTCATATGTTTGCCTATTGTCTACTAGAAATGTAGCTTTTGCGAGACTTCTTGCTCAGATAATTAAGTTGCGAGCACAGTTCCCAGATCATCCTATTAAGTCCATTCGACTTGATAACGCTGGTGAATTTACGTCTCAAACCTTTGATGATTACTGTATGGCACTGGGCTTTGATGTTGAATACCCTGTTCCTCATGTCCATACTCAAAATGGTTTAGCAGAGGCATTTATCAAGCGGGTTCAATTAATAGCCCGCACTCTACTCATGAAAACGAAATTGTCAGTATTTGCATGGGGACATGCCATATTACATGCTGCATCATTGGTTAGATTGAGACCCATAGCCAACCACCAATATTTGTCAATACAACTCTTGTTTGGACAACAGCCAAACATTTCCCATTTACGAGTTTTCGGTTGTGGTGTTTATGTGCCTATTGCACCGCCACAACGAACTAAAATGGGACCTCAGCGTAGACTGGGAATTTATGTGGGTTTTGATTCACCATCTATCATTAGATATTTGGAACCTTTGACTGATGATATGTTTACAGCTCGTTTTGCTAATTGTCATTTTGATGAGACAGTTTTCCCGTCGTTAGGGAGAGAAAAGACCGTTCTAAAAGAACGACAAGAACTGACATGGGTTGTTCCCACCTTATCTCATTTTGATCCACAGAGCACTCAATGTGAAAATGAAGTGAAAAGGATTGTTCATCTTCAAGGTATTGCTAATCAAATGCCAGATGCATTTAATGATGCTTCGAAAGTGACAAAGTCACATATACCAGCTGCAAACGCACTTGCAAGAATTGATGTCCCTGTTGGACAAAATAAAGTGGCAGCGAATGATTCATCCAGTGCACGCCTGAATCGTGGTAGACCCCCAGGTTCAAAAAATTCATCCCCTCGAAAGAGAAAGATGATGGCACAATTGAACCTAAATGATATCATTCAAGAAAAGAAATTGAATGATAAATCCATAATTCATGATTCTGTACTTCCGGAAAAATAAAATGTCCTTGATGAGACATCTGTGCCTGAAGAGACAGAAGTACATGAAAGCAAAGAAATATCCATAAATTATGCATGTACTAATGAATTATGGGATCGAAATGAAATAATCATCGACGACATGTTTGCATTTGCAATAGCCACTGAAATTATCTTAAGTGATGATATTAAGCCCCACTCTGTTGATGAATGCAGACATAGACAAGATTGGCCTAAGTGGAAAAATGCAATCCAGGCAGAATTAAATTCTTTGGAAAGACGAAGTGTTTTTAGACTAATAGTCCAAATCCCGCCTGGTGTGAACCCCGTAGGTTACAAATGGGTATTCACAAGGAAACGCAACGAGAAAAATGAGATTGTAAGATATAAAGAACGACTCGTTGCACAAGGTTTTTCACAAAGACCTGGAATTGATTATGAAGAGATATACTCTCCTGTAATAGACGCAATTACGTTCCGTTACTTAATAAGTTTAGTGATTTCAGAAAAACTTGACATGCGACTTATGGATGTCATCACCGCGTATCTATATGGAGAATTAGATACTGACATATACATGGAAGTCCCAGAATGACTTAAGTTACCTGAAGCAACTAACAAACCATGAGGTATGCTCTCAATCAAATTAAGACGATCACTATATGGGTTGAAACAATCTGGGCGAATGTGGTATAATCGTCTCAGCGAGTATTTGATTAAAGAAGGATATGCCAACAATGTTATCTGCATTTGTGTGTTCATTAAGAAATCAAATACTGGATTTTCTATAGTGGCAGTATATGTCGATGATATGAACCTAGTTGGAACCCCTGAAGAGCTCAATAAAACTGCTGAATATCTGAAAAGCGAATTTGAAATGAAAGACCTTAGGAAAACAAAATATTGTCTCGGCCTGCAGATCGAGCATTGTGCTAATGGAATTTTGGTCCATCAATCAGCTTACATGGAAAAGATACTGAAGCGATTTGGCATGGACAAGGCTTATCCACTTAGCACCCTAATGGTCGTTCGTTCTTTGGACATTAAAAAAGATCAATTCCATATGATGAATTGGTCCTTGGTCCAGAAGTACTATATTTAAGCGCAATAAGTGCTTTATTGTATTTAGCACAATGTACTCGACCAGATATAGCTTTTTCAGTTAATTTGTTAGCCAGGTACAGCTCTACTCTAACAATTCGTCATTGGAAATAAGTCAAAGATGTTCTACGATATCTCCGTGGGACAACAGATATGGGTCTCTTCTACTCAGACAAGCTCACAAATGATCAGATCCTTGTTGGATACGCAGATGTTGGTTTTCTCTCCGATCCGCATAAAGCCCGCTCACAAAATGGATATGTGTTCACTTATGGAGATACTGCAATTTCATGGCGATCAACGAAGCAAACGTTAGTTGCTACATCTTCCAATCACTCGGAAATAATTGCTTTACATGAAGCAAGTCATGAATGTTCTTGGTTAAGATCAATGATCCATCACATCCGGAATTCATGTGGTCCACCTTCAAAGACAGACACCCCAACTGTCATTCATGAAGATAATGCAGCTTGTGTCACCCAAATGAAGGAAGGATTCATCAAAGGTGATAAGACTAAACACATATCTCCAAGATTTTTCAGTGCACATGAGCTTCAGAAGGGTAAAGTTATTGAAGTCAGACAAATCCGTTCCAATGAAAATTTAGCAGACTTGTTCACCAAATCTCTACCAAAGTGCACATTTCAGAAGTTGGTGCATGGAATCGGATTACGTCGGCTTACAAATTTGAGGAATGCGGAATCAGGGGGAGATACAATTCAGGGGGAGCATCCATGATACATGTATGTTGTACTCTTTTTCCTTCAATTAGGATTTTTCCCACTGGGTTTTTCCTATCAAGGTTTTAACGAGGCAACATAAGCATGCTCAACACCATCCAGGTAAAGTTATACTCTTTTTCCTTCGCTATGGTTTTTTCCACTAGGTTTTTCCAAACAAGGTTTTAATGAGGCAACTGATACTGATATGTGGGCATCCAAGGGGGAGTGTTGTAAATAATGGGTATGTTTGCCCACATGTGTATAGTTAAGTACCACATGTGTATAGTAATGTATCACATGTGAATAGTAAGTTTTGTAAGTTTCCATTGAAGTGGCTCTATAAATAGAGCACTTAGATTGTTCAAATGAAGAGAACATCAAGAAGAGAGAAGGAAGAGAAAAACATCTAATAGCAATAATATACATTACTTCCTCTGCAACAGCTTGTGTTGGTATAATACTCTACAACTGCTTCGTTCCTGTCCCGAGTAAAGATTATCTCTCTAAATTTTGCCTATTATAACAATTTTAGCTTTATGCTGAACATCTCCCTGTCATTTTTGCTAATTTCCCAATAAATACAAACTTTTAGATTCATATTCTCCTCAAACTCATCAATTTATATTTGTCTTAAGTACTCGTTTGTTTTGTTCTCTTCCCTATAAATAAAATTTCACCTACTCTAAGATATGGGTGACACATCAGAAACACCATTACATTCCAAATATTTTTGATTGGCTGAGTCTTGAGCCACACTAATTCAAAGATTCGATTTAAAACGACTTTTTCATTTCTCCCAACACGTTGACTTTTGTAATTTTGTTTTAATTTTGGTCTCATTCTTCGACAGTTACTGCAATCTTTGTTCTTGCCATTCCCAGTTATCTCACTTTACAATGTTATGAAAATACTATGTTATTAAAATTACTATTGAATTGGTCGTTGTTGCGACTCAATAAATTTTTTAAGTTAATTTGCATCCTTGTTTGGGACCCAATTCAAAACTCTCCTTCTCTCATTCTCTACTAATTACTTACCTAAGCCAAGGATAATTGTCTCTAGGTACAAAAAGGAATTTATGGGATATCCAAATTTTGATGTACATCTACAAGTGTGGGACACATCTCATGTTTGCCAAATTTAAAACCATTGTCTTTGTATCTCAACACTTCACTGCGACTATGAGCGGATCCTAGTGTTGGTTCACTTTTTATCCTCCACCAAATCTTATGAGCTCATGTTCTCAATGATTTTAAGCAGCTCTTGATCTCAACGATCATGCCTTCGAATGTGACCTACTTGGTCTTTTCATGCATGACTATTGTAATGATCCGTGAACTATATTAAAATGTAATCACTATGATACTCTAACTAGGATCCGAGTTGTACCATTGGTTATTTTTGTTGCCGTGAGTAGTATTAAAAAAGGGCATGTAATTATATTGTAAATATTAGAATCCTTTATTAGGAAGGTTAGTTGTGTGTCTTTTTCTGTTTTCCTTATAGAACAAGGATTGTATCTTGTATATATTGTCTATTTTGCAATACAATGAAAATTAAGCCGTAAAATTCAATTTGGCATCAGAGCCAACTGTAACCCTAGAACTCCCACCGTGTTGCTGCTACCGTGAAATCAGAAAAAAAAAAAAAAAAAGGTCTGGCAGTCTGTGGTCTCTGCCGCATCCCTGCAGCAAGCCTAGATTGCTGCCTGTGTATTGCTGTCATAGGGGACCAGAAATCACAGTAGGTCTTCAGCTGGTGTCGCTGCATCCATACAGCAAACCTGATTGCGTGTTGTGTACGTGTGTGTATTGTACTGTGCCGATAAGGTTTTTCTGTTGTGCCGATAAGGTTTTTTTTGCTGAGTATCTACAAGTTTTATCTGTGGAGTCTACTGCTTGTTTTTCCCTTACAGTGTGTGATTCTATAATTGGTGTGGTATTGTGATTGTTGTGTATTACTATCTCGTGAGTTATTACAATGATGAATGCAGGTTGGATTCTAGACTCGGGTGCAACCGATCATATGACTTTTGATAAGAATTTATTTACTAGTATGACAGCCAGTTCACGAAAGTGTATTGCAACTGCTATAGGAACAACAACACCGGTTTTTGGGGGCGGCACTATGAATCTCACGACAGCCCTTCCCCTCCATCACTGCCTGCTTGTTCCCCTCGTTGTCTTATAATTTGTTATCTATTCCTCAAGTTACTGAGCAATTAGATTGTGTTGTACTTTTGTATCCACTATTTTGTTTGCTTCAGGATATTCAGACAAAGGAGATAATTGGGCGTGGCACTAAAAGAGAGGGGTTATATTATGTGGAGGACGTCGTTCCTGGCAGAGCGAATGCAGTTTGAGCATCCCGTACCAATAATTTACATGAAGTTTGGTTATTGCATTATCGGTTAGGACATGCTTCGTTTGGGGTATTTGAGGCGTATGTTGCCTAGTTTATTTCATGAAATAAAAGAATCAGACTTACATTGTGAGGTATGTATTCTCGCGAAAAGTCATCGCGTTTCGTTTCCTCCTAGTATGAATAAAAGATTGTTTCCTTTTGAACTTGTGCACTCTGATGTCTGGGGTTCCTCTCCTGTTAGTACTTTGTCTGGAATTAAATGGTTTGTTACCTTTGTTGATGATTGCACTCGTATGACTTGGATTTATGTGATGAAGAATAAAAGTGATGTGGGTATGGTGTTTCGATCATTATCTCAAATGGTTGCAACACAATATTCCTTTGTTATTAAGGTTCTCCGCTCTGATAATGGAGGTGAGTATATTAGTTCCGAGTTGTTCGGCTTTCTTTGAGATTAAGGAATTCTACATGAGACTACTTGCCCTCATACCCCATAATAAAATGGGGTTGCTGAAAGAAATAACAGTCATATCCTGGAAACTGCTCGTGCCTTGCTCATTGGTGCATCTGTACCTAAACGATTCTGGCCTGAAGCTGTCACCTATGCCGTGTATGTGATTAACTGTATGCCATCCCGGGTTGTGGATTTTCGTACACCTCTCCAAGTATTGACAGAATTTGTTCCAGTAGTGTCAACTAATACTCTTTCTCCTCGTGTATTTGGGTGTGTAGCCTATGTTCATATTCACAAGATTCATCGTAGTAAGCTCGATCCATGTGCTCACCGGTGTGTTTTTCTGGGTTTTGCTCATCAACAGAAAAGGTATAAGTGTTACCACCCTGAAACTCGTCATATGTATGTAACTATGGATGTTACCTTTTCCGAATCTGAGTTCTTTTATGCTTCGACTCCATCACCTTCCAATCACCCGGGGGAGAATATGAGTGGTGATCTTGGGTGGTTCGAAATATGTAGATCAGGGGGAGTATTTATTGACAAAAATAGCTGTGAAAGCTCTAGGCAAGACACTATCGAGAATGGAGACAGTGACTTTCGGCAAGACACTATCGAAAATGTGAGTATCATTCAGCCAAGTAGCACCGAACCAGCTGAGTCTTCTCGGCAACGTGCTGCCGAGTGTGATGGAGAGTGTCAGTAGGAAGCTGCCGAACCAGTTTCACCGCTCCAGCAACCATTAGCTACCGAACCTGCAACCCCCTCTCTCTCAAGCTCAATAGTACCACCCAATGTGTCTTCTCTGAATATTCCTGAGGTAAGTACTACTGATACTCATGTAACTAATCCATATAATGTTATGAGTACATATAAGTTGCCTCCAAGGCAAAATCCTGGTGTTCCTCCTGACAGGTTTTCTCCTGAAGGAAAAGTGAAGTATCCAATAGCTAATTATGTGTCATGCTCAAACCTTGCACCAGAACATTAAGCCTGGGTATATAATGTGGAAGCAATCCAAGCACTAACCCGAGTTAAAGAGGCCTTGAAGGATCCTAAATGGGTTGCTGCGATGGATGAGGAAATGATGGCACTATATAAGAATGATACATGTGAGGTAACAGAGCTACCTAAAGGAAAGAAACCAGTTGGGTGTAGATGGGTATCTACGATCAAATACAAAGAAGACGGATCAGTAGACAGGTATGAAGCAACGTTAGTAGCAAAAGGTTATACTCAAACTTATGGTGTTAATTATCATGAGACTTTTTCTTCAGTAGCGAAGATGAATACAGTACGAGTTCTGATTTCTTTAGCTACAAATTTGAATTGGCCACTAAAACAGTTTGATGTGAAAAATGTTATTCTTCATGGGCACTTGGAAGAAGAGGTATATATGGATTTTCCTCCAGGGTACGATGCCGGAGGGAAAACCGGAGTATGTACGTTGCGAAAGTCATTCTATGGACTTAAGCAATCGTCTCGTGTGTGGTTTGGTAGATTTACCCAAGTTATGAGGCGGATTGGGTATTATCAAAGTCACTCGGATCATACATTATTTGTGAAACGGAGAAGTGGTAAAGTGATAGCCTTAATTATTTATGTAGATGATATGATAATAACAGGTGATGATTCAGATGAAATGGTCAAACTGGAGAAGAACCTTTCTGCCGAGTTTGAGATGAAGAGTTTAGGTGACTTAAAGTATTTCCTTGGTGTGGAAGTTGCTCGTTCGTCCAAAGGTATTTTCTTGCCTCAACGAAAATATGTTCTGGATTTATTGAAGGAAACAGGGATGCTTGGGTGTAAACCCGTGGATACTCCCATTGTGGAGAAACATTACTTGGGAATTCATTCGGATCAAGAACCAGTGGATAAAGGCAGATATCAGAGACTGGTAGGAAGACTAATTTACTTAGCACATACCCGTCCAGATATAGCCTATGCAGTAAGTGTGGTGATTCAGTTTATGCACTCGCCAATTGTGGATCATATGACAGCTGTTATGCGGATTTTAGCTTATTTGAAGTTGGCTCCAGGAAAAGGAATTTTGTATAAAAATTTCGGTCATCTGAGGATTGAAGGATTTACTGATACTGATTTGGCAGGTGATGTAACTGATAGACGATCTACTTCTGGATACTTTACGTTTGTTGGTGGAAATCTGGTTACTTGGAGGAGCAAAAAGCAAAACGTGGTGTCAAGATCGTCAGCTGAGTTCGAATTCAGAGGAATGGCACATGGAATATGTGAAGTCCTTTGGTTACGTAAGTTACTTGATGATCTAGGTTTCAAAGTAAAGGAGGCGACAAGTTTGTATTGTGATAATAAATCCGCACGGGAGATTGTAGAGAACCCGGTACAACATGACAGAACAAAGCATGTGGAGGTTGATCATCATTTTTGTTAAGGAGAAGCTGGAGAAGAACATTGTTTCAATACCATTTGTGAACTCGAAAGAGCAACGTGCGGATATCCTCACTCATGCTGTGTGTAGTAGATCTTTTGGTGACTCACTTGTCAAGTTGGACATGTGTGATATCTATGCTCCAACTTGAGGGGAAGTGTTGCCGTGAGTAATATTAAAAAAGGGCATGTAATTATATTGTAAATATTAGAATCCTTTATTAGGAAGGTTAGTTGTGTGTCTTTTTTTGTTTTCATTATAGAACAAGGATTGTATCTTGTATATATTGTCTATTTGCAATACAATGAAAATTAAGCCGTAAAATTCAATTATTTTTGTCACCAATTTCTTTTCACTTCAGCATGCGTCTATAAAATTAGTGATACTTAGTTCCAACTAATTAAGTTGGTGTTGCGGATCAAGTCTAGGCCAGCGAAATTTAGTCTTCGCTTTATATTAGAGGACGCGATGAATTCAAATCTTATATAGAATAGTAGCTGAATAAAAGAGAAACGAGTGGATAGTGGCTGTAGAACAAGGACTTGAAAGTTGCAAGGAATGAACCTAGTGAGGAGATCTTCATGAGCTCCCTTATTTGGTTCATATGAGGAGACCTTATACTTTTACAGTGACAGGTTCGTTGTTCGAGTTCTGCAGTTGCAAATATAAAATGTATGCAATTGTATGTACACATCTGGTTGTCCGTCGACATAGGTCTATAGTCTTAGTTCGGTACAAAGGAATTAGGTCTACAGTTTGAAAGTAATTTACACATAATAATGCATTATTAAACCAGAACGTCACCTAACGGTAAATCTATTAGATGTAAGTCTCTTTTTATATTCTTGTTATAGAATTATAGAATATATTCGAAGGAGATTAATGGTGCAATGTAACCAACTTAAGGCTCATCTTCGTTTTCTTTCCCCAGGAAATTAAGGCTCCATAGGTTGCTTAATGTCTTTGGCCTTGAAGGCAGTGGCACTGACTTTTTTCACGGGAAAAACATAATTAATTCAAAACATATTTACTTACCAAAGGCAAAAAACATTACTTAGTTTACTTTTATCGGAGAACGGTCTTTCTTGTAAAAGGGAGGAGTAATGTTAGGTAGATCAACTCTTTAGACTAAATTTGCAAATCAAATAATATGTCGCCAATAAAAAAAAAAGCATATTAATCAAAACTTAAGTAATAATCTAATCATCAACAACCACGTTTGATTTATAAAATTTGATCTAAAAAGTTAGTTTCTTTAGCATTACGCAAAAGTAAATTATGTTAAGAGATCAATTAAAATTTACGAAATACGCACATTAATTGTGAAACCATAACGAATTATAAAATTAGGAAAACTAATGAAAAATGTTTGAAAACTTTGAGTTTTAATGATAAGGACAAAATAAAGGGTAAAGTGAATAGTAACATGATTGACTTTTTAGTATAAAAATATGGTTTTTCGTTAAAGTGAACAGTACCGGGTGTTTTTCGTTAAAGTTCCTTATAAAATTAAAGGGACTTGTTCATGGGTCTAAAACGTGCACGTCAATTGTATAGTTTGTATTTGAAATTATGTTGTCAGTTTGCATGCATGTTCTTAAATTTTGTTTCTTTTTGGGTGAAAATGTGGAACTTGTCATAATTTGCAGTTTTCATTTGCTTTTTGAAATATAAGCTTTGACATGCATATTCTAATTCTCCTCAAACTTATCAATTTTTTTTAAATTTGTTTTTAAGTAAAATATTTGAGATTTGTTTTTAAGTTTTGATCATATCATTCGTATACTACGTCAACACACTCGTTTGTTTGCTCTCTTCCCTAAAAATAAAATTTCACCTACTTTAAGATATGGGTGACAAATCAGCAACGGCATCTCATTCCAAGTGTTTTTGGTTAGCTGAGTCTTGAGCTACAAATAATTCACAGATTCGAGATTTTCAGTAGCACGTCTAAAATTTATGCAATAATATGTCCAGTATTCACTCAACCTAGATGTTTGAAATATTTCACATCGATCATATTTCTAAAAAAAGAAAAGTTTAAATATCCTAACCCCACTACAACTAATACCGAGACATTTTGTGATAAAACATCTTACCTGACGGACTGTACAAGTGGTAATTACCAAGTTGGGGACAATATCAGTGTTGTTGGTGGTGGATCTTCGATCTGTCTCTCTAATAATTCTACATGGTATCAGAGGCAGTGAGCGAGCCTGTACTGCCACGTGATGGGTGAGTCCCCTTGGCCTCGCACGATGATGGTGGGTCCCTTGACTCCACGTGGTTGTCGATGTTGGATCTCCCACGTGTGTCCCACTAATTGGGTCTCAAGTGAGGAGGTGTGTTGACATATCCCACATTGTTGTATCTCTAAAAAAAGAAGAGTTTAAATATCATAACCTCACTCCAACTATACCAAGGTCTTTTGTGATAAAACCTCACACCTAACGGATTGTACAGGTGGTAATTACCAAGTTGGAGACAATATAGGTATTGTTGGTAGTGAGTTTTCGGCCCGTCCCTCTGATAATTCTACAAGTCTATAGTCTTATTTCGGTACAGAGGAATGCATCATTAGATCAGAATGTTGAGACGATGAATCTCTGTTAGATGTTAATAGCTGATATAACTGTCATGACACTTGGCAGTGTGTGAGTGAAATAGTTTGTTAATATAGTTGTGGTTGTTAGAAGGGTATTGTAGTAATTGTGACATGTAGTATTTTGGATATATAAAGAATTGGTAGCCATCATTGTGAGATAAGGATTGTAATACATTCAATCAATAGAATCTATTATTCTCTCTCTCTTTGTCTCTCCCTTTCACTCTCAACCTTTATTCTTCAATTGTTAATATGGTATCATCACCAGGGCTGGCTCGTCGTTGATTCCGATCCTGAACGGGTGTTTTTTTCTACTGATTTGTCTCTGATTTCGCTAGAGTTTTCTTTGATTGATACTTGGGTAAGTTGAAAGGTTTGAGAATCTTGAACTGTGATTGATGTGTACGGAGAATCAGGTGATTTCGTATCTGTAAATTTGTGTTTCTATATGCTTTTTTGCAATCTTAAAGTTGTGATCATTTGTATTATTCGATATGCTAAAAATGGTTTGTCTGAGTTGAAGATTTGGGAATTTTGATTAGAAATTGAGTTCAAGAAAATGTTATTGTTTTTGGGTTTTTTATTTTTTTTATTTTTATTTTTTTTTTTGTCTTGGAGTATCATTCTCTAGGATTGGTGAATCTATTGAAGCTTATAGTTTGTTAATGTGTAGAGAAGTGTTATTCTTTATGGGAATTTGTCTTGGAGTATCATTCTCTAGTATTGGTGAATCTGTTGAAGCTTACAGCCTGTTAATGTGTAGAAAGTGTTATTGTTTATGGGAATTTTTTGTTGAAGTTTAAAGATTGTTGATTAGTAGAGAAAGTGTTATTCTTTCTGGTGATTTTGTTGAAGATTGAAGTTTGTTGGTTGATAAAGAAAGTGTCATTCTTTCTGAGAGTAATAGTGTTTTCTTGGAATATTGGTAGTTTACCTGTTGGATTTTGGAGTATTTCTGGGTTGGTTTTTTATGGCATCTTCATCATTCAAAGTAGAGACTTGTTGGGTATGCTTACTATAAAACTCAAGGATGATAATTTTGCTAAGTGGGCGTTCCAGTTTCAATCTGTTCTTAAGGGTTACAAACTGTTTGGGCATTTTGATGATACTACTGTGTGTCCACCTAAATATGTTGTTACTACCGAAGCTGGTATTACTAAGGAAATTACATCTGAGTTTCTTGAATGGGAATCTATTAATATGGCTCTCATTAGTTTGTTGTTAGCTACACTAATAGATGAAGCAATGAAGTATGTTATAGGGTGTAGAACATCTTTTGAGGCTTGGTCCAATCTTATTGAAGGATATGCCTTAGTGTCTAAATCTCGAATGAATCACTTGAAGACTGAGTTGCATACAATTCAGAAGGGTACAGATAACACTGATAAGTATTTGTTGCGGTTGAAAAATATTAGGGATCAATTAACTGCTTCAGGAGAAGTAATTTTTGAGAATGATGTCATGATTGCTGGTTTGGTTGGTTTACCAAAGAAGTATGCTGTTATTAGAATTGTTATATTGGTAAGGGAATCATCTATTACCTTGAGGGAATTTCGAGCTCAACTACTTGATGCTAAAAAGGAGAATGAAGGAGAAATGAATTTGTTGTCTCAAAGTAGGTCTGCTCTCTATGTTTAAGGTGCTAGTTCTAATATCACTACTGGTATGGGTTCTGGTTCTAACATGTATAATCAAGGGTAATCATCTGGTGCATCTTCTTCTAATACTCAGGGACATAATCATATTCCTGCCACCACAGGGGGAATTATTGTACAACAACCATATGGTCCAATTACTCATCCATCAATTGGTCTGTGTGATTCTCAAACATTCTATCCAGATACATCAGTGTCTCATTTATCAAGTCAAAATGGCTATGGTCTTGTGAGTCATTCTAACTCTGGAAATCAACAAGGTTTCAAATCATAGTCCTCAAATAATGGATATAGATCTTATAATGGAGCTCAATACAGAGGCAATGGATATAGAAACAACAATGGTTTTCAAGGAATGGGACACAACAATGGGAATTCTTATTACTCAGGTAGTTCGAGACAAGTTCATAATGGAAATGGTTCTTGGATAGGTACTACTGAAACAAGAACACCTATTATAATTGAATTCCAGATCTGCAATAAGAAGAGTCACACAGCTGCCAATTGCTTCCATAGAAATACAAACACTTCTACTGTTGGTTTTGTGGTTGAATGTCAGATTTGTGGCAAGATGGGACATTATGCACTTGATTGCTTTCATAGAGCGAATTATTCTTTTCAATGACAGCCACCACCACAATCCTTATCAGTAATGAATGCACAACAAGCAACTCAATTTGTTCCTCAGGATTCATGGATTGTAGATTCAGGTGCATCCCATCATATGACTGCTAATATATCTTCTTTCACTCAAGTTGCTCATTTTCAAAGCTTTGAGAAAATAACCATTGGTAATGGTTCCAGTTTACCAATTCAACATACTGGGTCAACTATAATTCAAACTAATAATCACTATCTTAGTCTTAATAAAATTCTTCATGTTCCACACATTGCGAGGAGTCTACTTTCAGTCAAACAACTCTGTGCAGATAATAAAAGCTAGTTTATATGTGATGAATATGATTTTTATGTGCAGGACAAGAAGACAAGGGAGGTAGTGTATCACAGAAAGAGTAAGCCAGAAGAATTGTTTCATATACCTGTGATTCACAAGTCAAGAGGTGTACAATCTGTTATAAGGGATCTCGTTGCTTGCTTGGGAAAAATGGTGAAATCGAGTATATGGCATCAAAGGTTGGGGCATCCTACTCATGATATTATGTCTGCAATGTTGAATCAGTCTAGAGTAATGCATAGTTTAGATGATAAACACATCTATTGTATTTCTTGTATTCAAGGAAAAATGTCAAGAATTCCATTTCCTTTTAAAAGTGACCGATGTTTAGTTCCTTTTGAGAAGGTACACACTGATATTTGGGGGTCATCTCCTGTAAAATCGTTAGAAGGATATCGATACTATGTACTTTTTGTGGATAAATATACAAGATTTGTGTGGATATTTCCTATGTTCAGTAAGTCAGATGTGTATGCAATCTTCGTTAAATTTTATAATTTTGTTCATACTCAATTTGGGATGTCAATTAAGGGACTTCAAATAGATGGTGAAGGTGAATACACCAACAAGTGCTTTACATTCTTTTTGGCTGATAAAGGTATTATGCAGTTTATTTCTTACCCCTACACTCCTCAACAGAATGGAGTATCTAAGAGAAAACACAGACACATAATAGAAATTGCATTGACTCTTCTCAATGCTGCTAGTCTATCCAATAAGTTCTGGTATTTTGCTTGTTCTCATGCAGTGTTTTTTATCAATAAAATGCCATGTAAATATCTGTCATTTAAGTCTCCATATATGTTGTTATATAATAAGGTTCCTGAGTTATAATTTTTGAAGATTTTTGGGACAACAATTTTTCCTTGGATAAGACCTTATAATGTTAATAAACTACAATGCAGATCAAAAATGTGTATCTTCCTAGGCTATGCAATGGGATATAAGAGAGTTATATGTTATGATATGCAGACTAAGAAATGTGTTATATCAAGGCATGTTATATTTGAGAAGTAAGTGTTTCCTGCAAAATTGGGTTTAACTCACAGAAGTGCTCAGTCTGTGAATGAGGGGTCTCAACCTTCACATGTCATTGTGCCAGTTCCAATACCATTGCCCCAATTCAAGTTATCAATCTAGGAATAGGAATAGGGCAATCTCACATTCAGATGCAATTCATCCTACTATTTCTGGAATGTCACTGAATGATATATCACCTAGTAATTTTGCAACTCATTATACACCACAGTCTCAAAGCTCGAATCCTTGACCAACATCAGCAAATAGTTTTACTCCTTCTCCTTCTAGTGATACACCTTATTTGCTTCCTGTCCTAAATCCAGCACAACTTCAGGTAATACTACCATTATCTGGATCAATTGATTCATCTCCTACTCCAATGCAGCATAATAGGCAACATGGTATTCAAACTTGATTACAAACAGGAGCAATTTCCAAAAACAATTATGCTACTTATGTTGCTTTATTGCCTGAGTTGAATTCATTACAACTTATGGACTATTGTTCTAGTGAAAATTGATATGATATACTTTCTGGTGGATTCTCATTTCTAGCTAATATACAAGAAGTTGAGGAACCAAAAACATTTCGAGCAGCATCAACCAAATATGAGTGGCAATTAGCCATGCAAGAAGAATATAATGTTCTAAAAGCTCGGGGCACATGAGTTTTGGTTCCACCATCATCTCACAGAACTATAATTGGAAACAAATGGGTGTATAAAGTAAAGAAGAACTTGAATGGCTCTATTTCGAGATACAAAGCGAGGTTAGTTGCACAAGGCTATACACAAGAGCAAGGATTGGACTACTTTGAAACATTTAGTCCAATTATAAGACACACTTAGTGAGAATTAGTTTAACTCTTATTGTTCAATATGGATGGAATCTGAGACAATTGGACGTTAAAAATGCTTTTTTACATGGTGATCTTGAGGAAGAAATATATATGATGTAGCCACAAGGATTTGTGGATTCCTCTTGTCTAGATTATGTGTGTAAGCTTGTTGAGTCCCTCTATGGACTTAAACAAGCTCCGAGAGCATGGAATTCGAAATTCACTAGCTATCTTCCATTTCCATTTCTGGGATTCAAAACTTCATTGTCTGATACTAGTATGTTTATGAAAGTTGATGAAGGTGATTTATTCTTCTCTTTGTATGTTGACGATATAATACTCACAGGGTCTAACTTTGCCAAAATTCAAGCAGTTATACAAGATCTTGAAGCAGTTTTTGATCTCAAAGACATAGGCAGGCTAACTTTCTTCCTTGGTTTACATATTCAATACAAAGAAGATGGTTCACTGGTTATCAGTCAGTCTAAATATGCAAAAGATTTATTGAAGAAAACAGGGATGAAGACTTGTAAGCCCACATCCACACCATCCAAGCCTCATACACAACACTGGAGAAAGAATTAAGGTATTCCACTCTCGAATCCTGGTCATTACAAAATTTTGGTGGGGGCTCTTCAATATCTGACATTTACTAGGCCAGATATTGCACATGCTGTCAACATGGTGTGCCAATTTATGACATCTCTAACTGATCTTCATATGCATCTGGTTAAACGCATATTACGATATCTGACAGGAACACTTGATTGTGACTTACATTATAAAAAAAGTGCATAATTCAATCTTACTACCTATTCTGACTCAGATTGGGCTGTAGACATTAATACTCGAAGGTCGATTATTGGTTTTGTGATTTACTTGAGATGTAATCCTATATCATGGCAATCTAAAAAACAGTTTACAATATCACACAGTTCCACAGAAGCTGAGTATAAAGCCTTATCACACTCTGCTATTGATTTGTTTTGGATTTGATCTTTGTTTAAAGACATGAATCAGGTACTTTCAGTTCTTCCAATGTTACACTGTGACAATTTGAGTGCCTTGGCTTTAAGCTCCAATCGAGTCTTCCACTCTAAAATCAAACATCTTGATACTGATTATCATTTTCTTAGAGAGAAAGTGCAAAAAGGAGATCTGATTGTTCAATATATACCAACTGAGGATCAAGTTGCAGATATGTTTACAAAAGGGCTTCATAGTCCAATATTCTTGAGGCATCGCAGAAATCTTGGCCTTGGTATTTCATAACAGCTTCAGGAACATGATTAATTCAAACTTCACTCGGCTGCTCCAAGCTTAGTTTGAGGGGGAAGTAATAGCTGATATAACTGTCATGACACTTGGCAGTGTGTGAGTGAAATAGTTTGTTAATATATATAGTTGTGGTTGTTAGAAGGGTATTGTAGTGATTGTGACATATATTTTGGCTATATAAGGAATTGGTAGCTACCACTGTGAGATAAGGATTGTAATACATTCAATCAATAGAATATGTTGTTCTCTCTCTCTTTCTCTCTCCCTTTCACTCTCAACCTTTATTCTTCAATTGTTAATAGATGTAAGTCTCTCTCTACTAGTCTTGTTATAGAATTATTGAATATAGTTGAATGAGATTAATGGTGCAATATTAATACACGTACCAGATGCATAAGGAAAATGGTAACAAGATGAAGTATTATTAATCTAATTCGTTTATGATCCGTATATTTAAATTCATGAAGTATTAATCTTATCGCTAATTCATACTATATATAACACATGCATTCGTACGTGGAGAGCTAACTTACTCATTAGTGCACTGATGATATTTCATATCTGATCAACCCCATTGCCAATATTGGTAAAGCTTAATTATTAATGAAGTTTAACAATGGTGGCAACCGAGAGACTGGGATTCTCTTCTCGCTCGTTCAGTCGTTGATCAGTGAATCATGCATGCAAGTCAAATATAGCTGCACACAATAATTATTATTGTTTGATTTATAGGTGCATAACTTTGACAAATTCCAAATTAGCCGTTCATCATCGATAATTGACAAGCTTACCTACGTAATTGAGAATTTGTCACAACAGTGAAGAACATTTTTTGGTTAACTGCACCGTCTTTGGGAAAATATTTCAAATAAGTGTTATTTTCTTACTTTTAGAAATTTGCAACAGCCGAAGAACTCACATGAGGAGATTTTCCTCAGTCGTAAATGCATGTGGAATTTACGTATATTAAACGATTAACAATCGCACGTATACTTACATAGGTCAGCCATTTTTAACATTTGTCTTAACATTTTGGTGAGCAAGGAATCATTTTAGAAGCGTCCATTTGTGAGTCTTGTGAAGACATGATGACATTAGAAGTAAACCCTAGTTTATCAAGTCAGTCATTAGTTTGGTTCTTGTTTGGAAGACCAGGAAACCGGAAAAACGGTTTTAACTAATCAATCCCCACTCTTTCCAGGTTGCTTCCTGGAAAAATAGTTTTATTTGTTTTTATTTTTGTCTCATTCTTCGACAGCTACTGCACATCTAAAATATATGCAATCTGCCTGCCTGCATGGGAGTCAGTCCACGTAGGTCTATAGTCTTATTTCGGTACAAAAGGAATTAGGTCTATAATTTGAATATAGGAAAAATTAGTATCCGGTCCCTAGTTTTTACTGTTTATTAACTAAGACCTTATTAGTTCTCAAATTTTGATTCAAGTCCCTAGTATTGATGTGATAATGAATTTACATGTTTATTATATAATTTTTTAATATAAAAATTAGTAATTAATTTAGGGTTTAATACTCACACCTCTATTAAACTTCTAATTAATTTTCAATTCAAACATTTCCAAAATAAAAAAAAATAAATTAAATTAAGTTTGTACCTATTAGGTTTTTTTTTATATATAAAAAGATTCTCAATTTTTAATCTTAAATGTACCCATTCATATAATTTTTCAATTTTTTAAATCTTAAATGTACCCATTCTCAAATATATCAATTTGTTATATGTACAATGTACCCTTTTTTTAATATAAAATCCATTCAAATTTTTTAATCCATGTTTAAACTTATATGGGTACATTCTTTTTCGTTGATTTGAGAATGTATCCATGTTTTGGTACAATAACTTTTTTTGTTAATTTTGGTTAATGTACCCATACATATATGTATATACACACACACACACACACACAATATAATAGAGAGTATAATTTATATTTTATTATTTTTAATCCCATAAATTATGGGTTTTATTTAAAATCTCATTAATATAAACAATTACAAATTTCAATTTTTAATTATTAATTAAAAAAATATAGTAACTTACATTATTACATTAATGTCAAAGACCTCAATCAAAAACTAAAAACTAACAATGTTTCAATCAAAGAATATTGATAGCTAGGGACCGCATCCAAAGTGTCCCTTGAATATAACTTATACATAACAATGCATCATTAGATCATAATGTCATATGACGGTAAACTCGTTAGATGTAAGTTTCTCTAATAGTCTTGTTATAGAATTATAGAATATAATTGAATGAGAGTAGTGGTGCAATATTAATACATGTACCAGATGCTTAAGCAGAAAATGGTAACAAGAAGGAGAAGTTTTATGTTAATAACGTCGCGTGATGCTATTAATCTAATTTGTGTTATAACACAAAAATTTATGAAAAATCAATCTTATCGTTAGTTCATACTATTACACGTGCATTTGTACGTGGAGATCCAACTTGCTCTCCAATCCACGCTGATGATATCCTCTATCTTATTAACCCCATTGCCAGTTTTGGTAAACATTATTGCTTAATTATTAACGAAGTTTAATTAAGAGCAGTTCCACAGGGAACTCTTTAGGCCGCGGGCACCCAGCCAAAATATTGGCCCTACACCTAGCCAATCCAGTCCAGCCCAGCAGATAGGCTGTCACCCAGCCCAAGTTGGTCTCCAGGCCAGCTCAGAATCAACAGAGCCATGGACCAGCCCATCTGATGTCATGCTGACGCTAGCGTGACGTCGACCACCTTTTTTATTTCTTTATTTATTTATTTTTGAGCCAGAGAGGATGTTGTTGTGGAGGCTGAGGAATGGAGGTGGTCGAGGCGGGAAAGGGTGTCGAGAGGGAAGGAGCCACGGAAGGAGAAGGACGGGAGGACGAAGCGGACTATGAAGAGGTGTGGAGATGCAGAAATTAAAAATATTTGAAGGACATGAGGTGTGGAGGTGTGGAGGTTTGGAAGCGGCGGTGGGAATGGAAGGGAAGTGCAGGGGTGGACGGCGGTGGGAATGGAAGGGCTGCAGGGGTGGAGATGCAGAAATTAAACCCCAAAGCTCAGCTGCTCAGCCTGCAGCACAAACTCTCAGCTCTCTCTCTCTCTCTCTCTCTCTCTCTCTCTCTCTCTCTCTCTCTCTCTCTCTCTCTCTCTCTCTCTCTCTCTCTCTCTCTCTCTCTCTCTCTCCTGGTTTTATTAGAGGAGGACGATAAGGATAACAATTTGGTTCGCTCGTCGTGCGTATTTAATAATAAGAATAATATTTTATTTTATTAAAAAGTCAGAAAATAAAAGTTAAATTATTATTTTATAATAAAAATTAATAATATTTTAATAAAATTGACTAGGCTATTTAATTTTAAGGATGAAGATGCATTTGGTCTATTACTGTTCATCGGGATCTATCACTGTTCACTAAGTGGATTAAATAGGCTGGATACTGGCGTATTTTTTTAGGAATGGACTTACTCTTAACAATGGTAGCAGCCCAGAGACTTGTTCTCTCTCGTATATTCAGCCGTTGATCAGAGATCATGCGTGCAAGTCAAATATAGGTGCACATAATAATTATTATTTGATTTATGGGTGCATACCTTTGACAATTTCTAATTAGCCCTTCACCATCGATAATTGATAAGCTTACCTATCTACGTAATTGAGAACTTGTCAGAACAGTGAAGAACATTTTTTTTTGGTTAAGATGCACCGTTTTTGGGAATATATTTCAAATAAGTATTTGTTATTTTCTTATTTTAAGAATCCAATTCTATGACCACTTAATTGTTTGGGACAAAACTTGAACTTTAGGTTAAAAAGAGGTTAGCCCAAAAGAAAGCCTAAAAGGAGGTTCAGAAGAAGGAAAAGTCCAAGGCCCAGCCGAAGCCCAGAAGAAAGAAGGGGCTAGACGAACATTAATATTACAATCTAGTGGTATTCTTTTTCGCTTGTAATGAAAAAGTCTTAGGTTCGATTCTCGCCAAATGCGGGTTTGAACCACATTATTGCTAACTCATTATGAGGTTAAGCCCATCCCCTCCCCTTAGTATAGAAAATATCGTTTATTTATAAAATAAATAAATAAAAAAGAATCCACTTCTATGAGAGAGCGTTGGTTAACAAACTCTTAAGTAAATTCAAGTGGAATTCACGTATATTAAACTATTAACAGTCACACCGATACCTACACAGATCATCCATTTTTAACATTTATCTTAACATTCTGGTGAGCAAGGAATCTTTCTAAAAGAAAAAGCGTCCATTTATGAGTCGCGTGAAGAATGATGACATTAGAAGTAAACACCAGTTTATCAAATCAGTCATAATTAGTTTGGTTCTTGTTTGGACGAACTGGAGACTTGAAAAACGGTTATAACTAATCAAACCCCGCTCTTTCCGTGTTGCTTCCGGGTTGTTGTGGAACCAACCCTAGCTATTTTCTCTTCCAAAAGGACCACAACTCCACCTTCATCTAAAATTAACAATATCGATCAGTTGCATTTTGGAGCAAGCCAGTTACTAGTTCAAATTGCTAATTAGATGATCGCTCATTGAAAATATCACTCAATCAGCAAATTCAGATTCTCAATTTGACTACTAAATCAAATTATTCAACGGAAAGCGAAATCTCTATATATTTGGATACAAGCAAAGGGATTTAAATTTGACTAACTAGAAGAATGCATGCAGCTTGACCATATGATTCATTGAACATGATATATTTAAAATTAAAAAAAAAACTAAAAATATGATGCAAAAATTGCTTGATTAATTATATTGAAAAATCAGATCCAGAGTCAGTCAAAGAGTAAGGTTCCAAGCAAATAAGCAAATCCACCTCCCTCAACTGGAAACCGGACGGCTCTCCTCTATAAAACCCTTCCAGAACCAAAAACCACAACCATAAAATCAACTCTCTCTCTCTCTCTCTCTCTCTCTCTCTCTCTCTCTCGACACCATTCCCAGCTCAATGATGCTCTCCGAGTACCTGAAGAGTGGTGGTACTACACTCACACCAAGGAAAGGAATGTCATGCCTCTTTTCCTTCTCGCATGTCAAAAACCATTCTTCTTACACACCTTCAAGCACTTCCACCGGTCCAAAACCTTCCCCGACCTTGTCTCTTTCGATGATGGAGGAAAACATCGAAACAGCTGAATTCATCATCACGAAATGGGATCCAAACTCCTCCTCATACACCAAACTCACGTCTATCTTCCAGAGTAGCAGAAAAGAGGCCAAACAGCTTCTCAAATCCGTAAAGGACTTGCGTAGTGCTATGCATGTTTTGGTTCATGAAAGCTCTCCATCCAGCAAGCTCGTGCTTGCTCAAAACCTAATGCAAACAGCTATGAAAAGGCTTGAAAGGGAGTTTTATGAGATATTGTCTGCAAACCGGCGTCACCTTGACCCTGAATCAGTTTCAAGTCGAACCTCAATCCGATCATGCACATTTAATGGTGAAGACGAGGGTGGATCAGAAGAGTTGGAAATTGTTGGTGGGTCGATCACTGAGGTGGAGAGGGTCTCGGCTCTCGCCATGGCGGATCTGAAATCCATAGCGGATTGTATGATCAGTTCCGGCTATGGTCATGAGTGTGTGAAGATATACAAAGTTATCCGAAAGTCAATAGTAGATGAGGGATTGTATCGCCTTGGAATCCAACAGTTCAAGTCTTCCCAAATCCATAAAATGGATTCGGAAGGACTAGAAAACATAATCATGAACTGGATGGATGCTGCGAAGATTGCTGTGAAAGCACTATTTCATGGAGAAAAAGTTCTCTGTGATCATGTGTTTTCAGCATCCGAGACAATCGCAGACTCATGCTTCTATGAGATAACAAAAGGAGGAGCAACCACCCTATTCAGATTTCCGGAACTCATAGTGAAGAACAAGAAGTGCCGGGAAAGAATTTTCTGGCAACTGGAACTCTACGAAGTATTCTCCAATCTTTGGCCAGAGATTGAATCAATATTTACCTCTGCATCAACCCAAGCAATAAAACTACAAGCTCTCGCATCGTGGCTCAAACTTTCAGATTCTGTCCAGTCTAGTCTTTCTGTCTTTGAATCAACCATTCAAAAGGATTCATCAAAATTTCTAGCCTCTGGTGGCAGGATTCACCCGTTGACACAATCAGTGATGAATTTAGTATCTTCATTAGCAGACCACCATGGAGCTCTCTCGGATATCCTTGCTGACTATCCACCACCGAAGAATCAAGTATCTCACTTCAAGAGCCCAATGGCAGATGACGGTTCAACACCAGCAGTGTCAGTCCACCTAGCTTGGCTCATTCTAGTCCTTATGTGCAAGCTCGACACGAAAGCTGAAATTTATAAAGATGCGTCTCTGTCATATCTCTTCCTTGTCAACAATCTTCAATTCATTGTTGAGAAGGTGCAGCAAACACCGAACCTGAAACTCCTCCTCGGTGAAGATTGGGTCACTGAACACACGAAGAAGGTTAAACTGTACGCTTCAAACTACGAATCCACAGCCTGGACAAAGGTGTTATCATCATTACCAGAGAAGTCATCAGAAACATCTCCGGAAATGGCAAGGGAATGCTTTAAAAGGTTCAACGCAGCGTTTGAAGAGGCATATAGGAAACAGACATCATGGATTGTAGAGGACAGGAAATTGAGGGATGACTTAAAGGTTTCAATTGAGCAGAAACTGGTACCAAGATATCAAGAATTTTATGACACATACATGGTAATGCAAAGTGGGGAGAAAAATTTGGAGTTGTTGGTAAGATATTCACCAGATGACTTGGGGAATTACTTGTCGGATTTGTTCCTCAGGACTTCCACCTCAGTTAGTTCCACAACTTCATCGTCACTGTTGGCTTCACAACGATGCCTCCGCATCTAGATGCAATTCTATTACAATACAAACTGTACCATTTGTAAGTAAAGCTTTATTAGTTATATATATACATAAAGACTGACTCATATACCGATCTAACCACTAACCTGAGGAAGACATCGTCTCAGAAATAGGGTAAGGAACTGAGGCTCTTCTGTAACTCTGCACTGACCGGAAGCAAGACTCACTCAATGGGGCTTGAGAATTTCTGTAAACTTGCGTGTGTTTAGTGAGAGCACAGGGACCTCAGTTATATAGTATATGTGATGGGCTTTGATTAGGAGTCCTCCCATTAAGTAAACCCTATCAAAGATTAACCTTATCACCGAAGATTACTTATGCATAAATCAGCTAGAAGAGTTCTAGTTTATCTAAGAATGTTTCTGACTTGTATACCTAAGTAACACAACTCCTTAAAAGTCTACCGCATGTGCTAATGTTAATCTCCTTGTCGTCCCAAAAGTCTTTGTACAAATCACAAAGTGTTTGCTCTCAAATAGAACTTACATTCTCCCACTAGAGCAAATACTTTGTAAAGTTGTATAATCATACTGGAGTTGGGAAGGATCTGAATTGGCCATGAGATTAACTTTCGACACTTCTTAGTTTTCCAGTCTTCGTCATTGTTAAGCATTTATGAGAATTATAGGGCAACACACTCATTACACTGAAGAGTACCGTCCCCATAATTACTTTTAGTAAAGCTTATCAACACATAAGATTGCAACAAGATATATAGCATGTAAGACACAACCAAACATGTATTAATTATGTCAAACATTTGGTCCCTTTCAGAATGGAAAAACGATCCATGTGCTTCTATATAAAGCCCTCAAGTTGTCTGACACTGTATAATGAATAAGAATCATAAACAGCATGCAAAAATATTCATGCATTATCATAGCTAACATCTAAACTCTTTAAGGGAACTTGAACAACCTTTCAGCTTTATTCTTTATTAGCTAAGAAAACTTCATTGTTAATACTCAAAACTTATCCTCCATAACATAAATTGCTATTAAATTAAAACTAGCATAAAAGTTTAAACCTGTTGCATAGCTCCCACTAATTCGCTTCATCAAAACCAGCCAAGACTCCCATGCTAGTGACATGCTTCTTGAAAACAATGGTGGGAACTGCTTTATTTAACGGATCAGCAATCATGGATCCAGTCTCCAAATAATCAACTTTAACTAGACCGGCCATCACCTTCTCTCGAGCAATGAGATATTTTATATCGAAATTCCTTGTTGCATTAGACCTCTTATTATTCTTAGTAAAGAATATGGCTGCATTATTATCACAGAAAATCTGTATAGGTCTCGATATAGAGTCCACTACTTGAAGCCCAAGTATGAAATTCTTCAACCAGATAGCTTGATTCACTGTTTCACAGACTGATAAATACTCTGCAACCATTGTTGATGCTGCCATAGTTCCTTGTTTGACAGACTTCCAGGAAACCGCACCACATGCCATTAAGAAAACATAACTTGTAGTCGACTTCATATCATCTGGACAACCTGCAAAATCTGAATCACTATACCCTTCCAAAACCAAACTCTCGGTTCTTTTATACACCAACATATGATCCTTGGGTCTCTGAAGGTATCTCAAAACCCTTTTGGCAGCATTCCAGTGAGCTTCACCTGCATTGGACTTAAACCTCCCAAGCACAGAAATGGTGAAAGCCAAGTCAGGCCTTGTGCACACCTATGCATACATTAAACTTCCCACCACGGAGGCGTATGGTTTGTCGTCCATAGCCTTCCTCTCTAAGTCTGTTTGTGGACACTGTAGCTTACTCAATTTATCACCCTTCGATATAGGCATCTCGGTAGTTCCACACAAAGAAATGTTAAACCTTCTTAACATTTTCTCTATATATGCTTTCTGTGACAATCCTAGCTAGCCTCTCTTTCTATCCCTTTTGATCTCAATGCCCAAAACATAAGTCGCTTCTCCCATGTCCTTCATTTCAAAATGCTTATGCAAAAAAGTTTTTGTATCATCCAATAAACTGTGACAATTCGTGGCAAGCAGTATATCATCCACATAGAGAACTAGGATGATAAAGTTGCTCCCACTGAACCTCTGATAGATGCAATTGTCTGAAGGATTCTCAGTGAAGCCATGTTCTTTCACAATTCTATGAAATTTCAAGTACCACTGCCGTGATGCTTGCTTCAATCCATATATGGATTTGTTGAGTTTGCACACTAGGTTTCTTCCTTCTTCTTCCTTGAAACCTTCTGGTTGTCGCATGTAAATGCACTCTTCAAGGTCCCCATTCAAGAACGCCGTTTTTACATCCATTTGATGTAAAATCAAATCAAAGTGAGCCACCATAGACATGATAACCCTAAACGCATCATTTGTCGACACGGGGCTGAATGTTTCTTTGTAGTCTACACCCTCCTTTTGTGTGAAGCCTTTCGCAACGAGCCTGGCTTTGTGCCTTTCTATGTTTCCATTTGAATCCCTTTTTGTTTTAAAAACCCATTTACATCCTATGGGTTTTGATCCTTCTGCCTGTTCCACTAAATCCCACACTTGATTGTTTGCCATCGAACTCAGTTCACTCTTCATGGCTTCTATCCATTTACCAGCATCTGGTCCTGCAATTGCTTCTTTGTAACTCAGTGGATCATTAAACTCTGAAAGATCAGTGTCAACCTGTGTCAAATATACAAAATCATCTAGGGTTGTAGGTTTTCTAACCCTAGATGACCTTCTTATATTTGCAGCACCCACATCCGTGATGTTGTCTTCATGTGCATGGTGTTGTTGTTGTTGATTTTCTGTCATAGCCTCTTCAAACACATCTTGTACGACAGTGTTATCGTGCAGTTCGATGTCATGTGCAACCTCTATCTCGTTACATGGTTCATCAGAATCATTGCTTCCCATGTTCTCGGTTACTACAATTATTGGTGCCATAATCGTTGTGTTACGATCAACATTTTCAACTGCAGCTTCTTTATTGTTAATTTCTTCTTCAAATACGAACCCTTCAACCCTTGTCCCAGAATCAACGCTTGCATCAGACTCCATGAAAACTGCTTTTCCAGTTTCGACAATTCTTGTATTTTGGTTAGGGCAATAGAATCTAAAACCCTTCGATCTTTCAGCATATCCAATAAAATGACAACTGACAGTCTTTGAATCAAGTTTCTTGTAGCCGGGATTATATATCTTTGCCTCTGCTCTACAGCCCCATACATGCAAATGGTTTAAACTCGGTTTTCTGCCTGTCCATAGTTCGAAAGGTGTCCCTTCCACAGATTTTGAAGGTACCTTATTTAATATATAATTTGCAGTTTTCACTGCTTCACCCCACAAACAACTTGGCAGATTAGTTCTACAAATCATGCTCCTTACCATGTCCATAAGAGTTCTATTCCTCATTTCGGCTACTCCGTTTTGCTCCGGAGTACCTGGTGTGGTATATTGGGCTACAATTCCATGTTCTTGCAGAAATGACGCAAAGGGTCCAGGATTTCTACCAATTTCAGTATATCTACCATAGTACTCCCCTCCCCTATCAGACCTTACAACCTTAATGTTCCTTTCCAATTGATTTTCAACTTCACTTTTATAAATTTTAAAGTTTCAAGTGCTTTAGACTTTTCTGAAATCAAATAAATGAAGCAAAATCTTGAGAAATCATCAATATAAGTTATGAAATATTTGTTTCCTTCTAAGGTTTGTGTGGGAAAAGGACCACAAATGTCCGTGTGAATGATCTCTAAGGGTTGCTTACTCCTAGTTGAGCCTTCTTTTCTAGTGTTTGTCATTTTCCCTTTAATGCAATCCACACAAAAATCAAAGTCATTGAAGTTTAATGGAGGTAGAATTTCGTTTTTGACAAGCAGCTCCATTCTTTGTTTAGAAATATGGCCGAGTCTCTTATGCCATAATATTGAAGACTGTTGAGTTTTGATTTTATCATCTTGTACGTTGAAAACATATTCAGTTTGATTCAATTTAAGTTGAAACATACCATCACTCATGAAACCATGTCCTACTTGAGAAGACTCATAAAAAACGTTAAAGCCCCTTTTATTAATAGTAAAATAAAAACCCAATAACACTAGCTTTGAAATAGAAATCAACTTCCTTTTCATGGAAGGCACATAAACAACGTTATCTAACTCTAAATAAAAACCAAATTCTAGCTTTAGTCTAACACTTCTTAAGGCTTTGACTTCAACTCTTCTTCCATGACAACCGAAACTTTGACTTCATCTTTATTTGGTGTTCTCCTTGTTGTGAAGTCCTGTAATGAATTTGTAACATGTATAGAAGAGCCCGAGTCAAGCCACCATTCGGTGCTAGGTATGTTAATTAAATTTGATTCAAAACAAGCAAAAACATTTTTACCTTTCTTTGCTTCTTGTTTGGCAAGCCAAGCCTTATATTTGGGACAGTTTTTCTTCATGTGGCCTGCCTTTTTGCAAAAATAGCACTTGAAAATTGAAGGTTTATTAAGTTTGAAGTTTCTTTTAGGAGAGGGAACTGACTTGGTAGAGTCCTTTTTGGCAGTATTAGGGATATGAGATTTAGTGGCCCTAGTGACACTTTGGACAAAATTCACAGACTCAATTCTCTCTTTCTTAAACCTTTCTTTCTTCATCCTTTCTTCTTCACTCACACAAATAGCTATCAATTCATTCACATCCCATTTCTCACGTAGACCATTATAATAAACTTTGAGTTGTGTATAACTCTCAGGCAGAGAATTCATAATGACATGTACCAGAAAAGTATCAGAAATCGGTACCTCAAGTGCATTGAGTTTTCCAGCAACGTCCACCATCTTCAATATGTATTCTCGCACACTTTGAACCCCATCATATCTCATAGTAGTGAGAGCATTCATGAGATTACCTGTCTCAGTTTTTGGCGATTCCCTATACTTTGCCTCAATGGACTTCAGAAAATCTTTTGCATTTGTTTCATCAGGAAAGCCACCTCTCACCACATCTGTCATGCTCCTTTTGATGATCAATAGGGCAATTCTGTTGGATTTGTGCCATTTTTCATACTTGGATTTCTGATTGGAGGTGTTGTCATCAGTGAGTGCCGGAGGCTCTTCAGTTCTCAGTGCCAAATCCCAGTCCATAACTCCCAAAACGATTTCGAGATCTTGTTTCCACTTTCTATAGTTGACACCAGTAAGAGGCTCAACTGTATTGAGATTCAAAGAGTTGGGATTCACTGAAAAGAAAACGTTCATGATGTAAAGAGTATTAATCTTTAACCCCAAACCATAAATCACATCTTCAACATCTTTAGATTGATGAATATGTGAAAACTTTCTTTAATCATATCACTTTTATAGTCAACATTCGAATTTCTGTAATTAAAATCACAAGCCTTTGTGGTTTGACAATATTAATTTGATTCAAATATATATATATATATATAATGATACGCTGCTCAAATTCGAAGCATGAAAGAAAAATCATCTTTAGATGATCAATAATCATGTCTTGAATTTTAAGCACCATCACTGGTACATGTATCGATTGAAAAACATAATATCCTTATGATCAAGGATAACTTTAGTTATCCTTGAACGTGTTTTATATATTTTTCCTTGATGATACAGTTCCAGTTCCATAACCTGCGAGACAGAATGAAATTTCTTGATGCCTTTCACATAGGGTCAGATGATATGTGAGGGCTTTGATACCAAATGTAAGTAAAGCTTTATTAGTTATATATATATATATATATATATATATATATAAAGACTGACTCATATACCGATCTAACCACTAACCTGAGGAAGACATCGTCTCAGAAATAGGGTAAGGAACTGAGGCTCTTCTGTAACTCTGCACTGAACGGAAGCAAGACTCACTCAATGGGGCTTGAGAATTTTTGTAAACTTGCGTGTGTTTAGTGAGAGCACAGGGACCTCAGTTATATACTATATGTGATGGTCTTTGATTAGGAGTCCTCCCATTAAGTAAACCCTATCAAAGATTAACCTTATCACCGAAGATTAGTTATGCATAAATCAGCTAGAAGAGTTCTAGTTTATCTAAGAATGTTTCTGACTTGTATACCTAAGTAATACAACTCCTTAAAAGTCTACCGCATGTGCTAATGTTAATCTCCTTGTCGTCCCAAAAGTCTTTGTACAAATCATAAAGTGTTTGCTCTCAAATAGAACTTACACCATTTTGATAACTAATACAGGTAACACAGAGAGAATAAGAACTGCCAATTTTCTCAAGCTTTAAGTTATTTCTATAACCAAGATATAGAGAACCATCTAGTCAATTATGAAAGAAATAAATGACATCATTTGCATTTATATCCCTTCAGATTCATTATTTCCCACCACGTCCCTTCAGATCAATTTGGAAGTTTATGAAAATTTTAAATTCAAACCAAATGATCATATATAAAGATGTATATGTTTGAATGCTTAACATTTCCAAATAGAAAATATAAAAATAAAACTGATTAGGTCATGTTAACACAAAGTCAAACAATTGCAAAATATAAAGGTGTTAAATCCCATATCAAATAAACTCAACTGCGCCTGAGCCGGCCAATCTAGTTGAATTCTTTTCTCTATGCACGTTTAACGTGAAATAATACATCTT
This sequence comes from Malus domestica, assembly GCF_042453785.1. Classification (NCBI taxonomy): domain Eukaryota; kingdom Viridiplantae; phylum Streptophyta; class Magnoliopsida; order Rosales; family Rosaceae; genus Malus; species Malus domestica. The sequence continues at coordinate 27,000,554 of NC_091667.1, read as the reverse complement.
TATCTACAGGATCCATACATACATACATGAGAACAAACATGGCATGTGTGTTATGGAGTGCTTATCATAATTGATAGGTTCTGTCTTTAAGCTACGACAGAATGACTTTTGTCAGGGTTTAATAAGTCAAATTGACAAACTCGTAAGTATTACAACAGCAGATAGCAAATCTGCTAGAGTTTATTAAAAATATAATCAAAGACTATTCTGTTATAGAACCTAAAAAATCCTGTTACAGATGTAGTGATAACATAAAATCATACAGTTACCGCCTGCTCTGCTGGCCGATGAATGGATTGCCAGCCAGTAAGAATTTGGAGAATGGCTTTAAGAGAATCTGAGGCTGCTTCCATAGTCCACTGTGGATAAAATTCACTTGGATGGAACAGGCATTCTTCACTGAACCCTGTCAATGTGCATGGTTGAGCTCCATTGAGGAATAGATCGCCCTCGGATATTATGAAGCCGGACTTTGCCACTTCTCTGTCTGCTGCCTATTGGAAGATTATATACATTTGAAAAAGAATGTCTACTCAGAAACGGGATGTAAGTTGTACAAATAGCTTATATTCCTTTCAGTGTAAATAAATACCAGACGGTATGAAATTAAAAAGTTTCATGTGACTTTTTTGTCACTGTACCCTGCCTCAGAATAGAATGCTACTGTGGATATAATGAACCTACGTTCTTCTTGTTCATATCAAACTATCAAAAAAATGAGCGAGAGATGGTCATGTACCTTTTGTTGAACTATAAGCCATGAGCTGATTAGTATTTGAGAATAATCTTGTCTTTAATTGTGTATCCACTTGTGCTTAGAAATTGCCAAGTGTAAGATCAAAATATGTAAGGCCATGAGTGTCATGTGCGATGATCCTAGCTATTGCTAGATGAGTGGCTGTGATCATTTTAACTAGAAGGAAAGATCCAGCCAAGCTTTGTTAACTGAATTATTCCTTTTCACGTTGTGTGTGAAAAGAGAGAGAAACATATATATAATTTTACAAAAAGGTTCCTCTGCGACTTGCAGAGAGAATAGCAGCCATTTACATTCTTAGTGCATTCCTCCTTCTTCCATTGTCAAAAACACTAACATGGCCTCAGAGCCAGGTTGCGCCATTTAAAATCTGGGCGTAAATCTGTGAGGTCACTGAGCTCAATCGAAGCTCACGAAAGGCTTGCAAGATGTCTGGATCTGGAGGCTCGGAGGTGAGAACTCCAATCTTCTACGGTGAGAAATACGAGTTCTGGAGAATTAAAATGGTAACAATCTTCAAATCCATTGGGTTATGGAATCTGGTAGAAAAGGGATTGCCAACACCTGATTCAAAGAAGAAGAAGAAGGAAGCTGAAGGGTCATCGGAAGACGATCGTGATGAAGAAATGATGGCAGTGCTAATGAGAGATGCAAAGGCTCTGGGAATTATACAAAACGCAGTCTCTGATCAGATCTTTCCTCGGATTGCAAACGCTGACTCAGCCAAGATGGCATGGGATCTACTGTACGGTGAATACCATGGTGGTAATCAGGTTAGATCTGTAAAACTTCAAAATCTTAGAAGAGAATTTGAGTATGCTAGAATGCGAGATGATGAATCCTTGTCTAGTTATCTCACAAGGCTGAATGACTTAATTAATCAGATGAGAACATTTGGTGAATCTCTTTCTAATGAGAGACTTGTGCAGAATGTTCTAATAAGCCTAAGTAAACCTTATGATTCGATCTGTTTGGTTATAGAAAATACAAAGTGTCTAGAGACTGTAGAATTGCAGGAAGTTGTTGCAATCTTGAAGAATCAAGAACAACGGTTTGATCTACATAATGTTGATACCACTGAGAAGGCATTTGCATCATTCTCAGTGAGTCCACAAGGGCAGAATATGAGTGGAGCTCAATCTGGTTCATCAAAATTTCAGAAGAATTGGAATCCCAAGGGAAAGAAATGGGATCCAAAGTCTCGATTTCAACAGAGACCTCTCAATAGCCCTGCATCCAATTCATACCAGACACAGTTAATGGGTCAAGAGAGTACCAAACCACAGTGTAGAGTGTGCTCTAAGTTCCATTTTGGTGAATGTAGATATAAAGGGAAGCCCAAATGTTATAACTGTGATAAGTTTGGTCATTGGGCTAGAGAATGCACTATAGGGAAGATTGTGCAAAAGGCAAATTCTGCAAATCAGGTGGAAGTGACAGGGAATCTGTTCTATGCTAATAGTGCAATTTCAGAGAAAAATGTCAATGGAAATTGGTACATTGACAGTGGTTGTAGTAACCACATGACAGGGAATGCTGATCTCCTTGTTGATATAAGAACAAATGTTGCTGGAAAGGTGCAAATGCCTACGAGGGTGTTAGTAAATGTTGCTGGAATGGGCTCATTGGAAATTGATACTAATAAAGGGAAGAAGTACATTAGAGAGGTCATGCATTTGCTAGGATTGAAGGAAAATTTGTTGAGTGTAGGTCAAATGGATGAGCATGGATATTATCTAGTGTTTGGAGGAGGTTTATGTAGTGTATTTGATGGACCTTCACTTGACAATCTTGTCATCAAGGTCAAGAAGAAGGAAAATCGTTGCTATCCTCTTTCTTTGTTGCACGACAATCAGTTGGTTCTGAAAGCGAGCATAGATCACTCTACTCGGACTTGGCACAGAAGACTAGGTCATTTGAACTTCAGGGGGTTGCAGCAACTCAGTGAGAAAAATATGGTGCATGGTCTTCCATACCTAGAAGAAATCAAAGATGTATGTCAAGGATGTCAATTTGGAAAGCAACATAGAGACTGGTTTCCAAAGAAACAATCCTGGAGAGCAAACTATCCCCTGGAACTTATTCATGTTGATTTGTGTGGTCCTATGCAGAATGCATCCTTGGCTAGAAACAAATATTTCATGTTACTCATCGATGATTGTACAAGAATGATTTGGGTGTATTTTCTCAGATACAAATCTGATGCATTCAATTATTTCAAAAGGTTCAAGTCAATGGTGGAACTGCAGAGTGGTTTCAAAGTTAAAAGTCTAAGGAGTGACAGAGGTGGAGAATTCTTATCTTCTGAGTTCACTAAGTTCTGTGAAATTGAAGGCATTCAAAGGCAACTCACCATGGCTTATACTCCTCAACAGAATGGAGTGGTGGAAAGGAACAATCGAATTGTGGTTGAAATGGCAAAAACTATGCTTCATGATAGAGGTATGCCATATGTTCTTTGGGCTGAAGCTGTACACACAGCTGTATATATTCTAAATAGGTGTCCTACAAAGGCACTTGGAAATACAACTCCTTTTGAAGCTTATAGTGGCAGAAAACCAGGCATAGCACATCTCAAGATTTTTGGTTCCCTGTGCTATGTACATGTACCTACTGAGACAAGACAGAAGCTAGATGCTAAGAGTGTTAAAGGTGTATTTGTGGGTTATGCTACATGTGAGAAGGGATACAGAATATTTAATCCATGTACTAACAAGTTAATCTTGTCAAGAGATGTAGTCTTTGATGAATCTATGACCTGGAATTGGAAAGAAAATTCACAAGGTTCAGTTGCTGCAACCTACATTCAGGATCAACCTGAAAATGTAGTTGGTGTGAATTCATATGAGATGAGTGTGATTGAAGGAAGTTCTCTCAACCCTAGTTCTCCTTCTCATACACAAGAACAAGAAAGTTGCACTCCTAAATCTGCAAAGCTTTCAGATGCTTATGACCACACACCTCTGAAATGGAGAAATCTTGATGATATTTTTGCTCAATGCAATCTGTGTGTTATGGAGCCTGAAAGATATGCAGAAGCAGCTCAAGATGAATCATGGTTAAGAGCAATGCAGGATGAGTTGACCATGATTGAAAAGAATGGTAGATGGGAATTAGTAGATAGACCAACAATGCAGCCTGTTATTGGGGTTAAATGGGTCTATAAAACCAAATTGAATCTGGATGGCACAGTCTTGAAGAATAAGGCAAGGTTGGTTGCCAAAGGTTATGCTCAGAAACCTGGTTTCGACTATAACGAAACCTATGCTCCAGTGGCTAGACTGGACACTATCAGAACCCTCATTGCATTAGCTGCTCAAAAGAGCTGGAGGTTGTATCAACTTGATGTTAAATCTGCCTTCCTAAATGGAGTACTACAGGAAGAAGTATATGTAGACCAACCAGAAGGATTCACAGTGCAAGGCAAGGAAGATAAAGTGTATAGGCTTCATAAAGCTCTTTATGGACTGAAACAGGCACCTAGAGCCTGGTATGGAGAAATTGATGCATACTTCTCCCAGTGTGGTTTTCAAAAGAGTCTCAGTGAACCAACATTGTACATCAAGTCAAGGGGAGAAAAGGATATCATAATTGTGTCTATCTATGTAGATGATATTGTCTACACAGGTAGTAGCAAAGAAATGTTGGAAAAATTCAAAGAGGACATGATGATGAAATATGAGATGATTGATTTGGGTCTACTTCACCATTTTCTAGGAATGGGAGTCATTCAAACTAATTTCAGCATATTTATTCACCAAAAGAAGTATGCCTCTTCCTTGTTGAATAAATTTGGGTTGAATGAATGCAAGTCTGTGTCTACACCACTGATTTCAGCTAAAAAACTTAGTAAGGATGATGGAAGTGGTCCAACAAATGAAGAACAATATAGAAAGATTGTGGGGAGTTTACTGTATCTTACAGCTACAAGACCAGACATAATGTATGCAGCAAGTCTACTTTCCAGGTTCATGCATTCTCCCACAAACAAACACTATAGAACTGCCAAAAGGGTTCTCAGATACATTAAATGAACATTAGACTATGGTCTGGAGTATGCGAAAGGTACAAACTCTATGGTGATTGGTTTCTGTGACAGTGACTGGGGAGGATCAGTGGATGATAGTAAGAGCACTTCAGGATATGCCTTCTCTTTTAGCAGTGGGATTTTCTCTTGGGCATCAGTTAAACAAACATGTGTAGCACTTTCAACTGCTGAGGCAGAATATATTAGTGCTTCAGAGGCGACTGCACAAGCAATCTGGCTTAGGTTTGTACTGGAAGATTTTGGGGAACTTCAAACTGAAGCCACTCCATTGCAGTGTGACAACACATCTGCAATTGCTATCACAAAGAATCCGGTGTTTCATCAGAAGACTAAACATATTGATCGAAGATACCATTTTATCAAAGATGCTCTGCAATAAGGAATCATTGATCTAGTTTACTGTCCTACAAAAGAGCAGTTAGCCGATATCTTCACAAAACCTTTGGCTAAGGATCGATTCAGCTATCTCAGAGGTTTGCTTGGAGTCAAATCAGCTCAAAGCTTAAAGGGGAGTGTTCAACTATAAGCCATGAGCTGATTAGTATTTGAGAATAATCTTGTCTTTAATTGTGTATCCACTTGTGCTTAGAAATTGCCAAGTATAAGATCAAAATATGTAAGGCCATGAGTGCCATGTGTGATGATCCTAGCTATTGCTAGATGAGTGGCTGTGATCATTTTAACTAGAAGGAAAGATCCAGCCAGGCTTTGTTAACTGAATTATTCCTTTTCACGTTGTGTGTGAAAAGAGAGAGAAACATATATATAATTTTACAAAAAGGTTCCTCTGCGACTTGCAGAGAGAATAGTAATAACCATAGTAGTTGGTTAGTTGGTTATACAGTTGAAATAGTCGGTTATACAGTTGTAAGTTTGTTAAGTAGGATTGGGTTGTTAGAAAGATAAAGAATATGAGAAGGGTAGTATTGTACTTTTGTAACTGTTAGTTTTCTCTACATAAACGAAATGTGTAAGGCATTTGGGTTGATCTTTTTATCTCCCAAAACATATATTTAAGAGTTCATCATTCTCTTTAGCTTCTTCTTTTCTCTAGTTTTTCACAAGCTATTCTTTTCTTCCTCTCTGTTAATATGGTATCATCGCCGGTGTGCATTAGTCACTGATTGTGATCCTGGTGTGCTCCGCTGTTCGTCGCTTCATTGGGGGTTCGGTTTGGTGGCTGTTCGTTGCTTTATTGGTGTGCGATTGAAGCAAGATTGGTTTTCTTTTCGGTTCAGGTGGTTTCTGATTCTTTAGCTTCTTCCATTTAAGCAGAGTAATGATTTGATAGAGTTGGGTTCTTTTGTTGATTTGTATATGTTGATTTGCTACGATAATTAGAAAGTGTTGTTTTGCTGGAAGTGTCATTCTTTCATGCATTCAAGAAGGTGTCATTCCTTCTAAATCAAGAATTTGTGTGTTCAAGAAGGTGTTATCCTTTCTTCTCAAAGTGTCAGTCTCTGTGCATAATCTCAATTGATCATTAGTTGTTATTGTTTAAAGATAATCATGGGTAGTTCAACTTTTAAAGTCGATGGAATACTAGGTATGCTTACCATCAAACTAAAAGATGATAATTTTGCCAAATTGGCGTTTCAATTTCAGTCTGTTTTGAGGGGGTATAAATTGTTTGGTCATTTCGATGGCACAACTATGTGTCCATCAAAGTATGTGGTTAATCCAGAAGCTGGGGTTACAAAGGAGATTACTGAGGCGTTTATGGATTGGGAGTCTACAGATATGGCGTTGCTTAGTTTACTTCTTGCCACTTTAACTGATGTTGCGATGGAGTATGTTCTTGGTTGTAGGACTGCTCATGAGGCGTGGGTCAATTTGGTTGATAGATATGCATCTGTTTCTAAGTCTAGAGTCAACCATCTCAAAACTGAGTTACATACCATTCAAAAAGGGTCTGATACAATTGATAAGTATCTCTTGAAGTTGAAAGGTATTACGGATCAACTCACTGCTGCAGGTGAATCTGTATCTGACAATGACATAATAATTACTGGTCTTGCTGGTTTGCCAAAGGAATATGGGACTATTCGTACAGTTATTTTGGCCAGAGAGTCGTCTATTTCCTTAAAAGAATTTAGAGCACAACTATTGGGGGCAGAAAGGGAGATTGAAGGAGAGTTTAATGTTTTGTCTCAGAATTTGTCTGCGTTATATGTTCAAGTTTCGAGTTTAAGCACTGGTTCAAGTTCAGCTTCATCTTCGAATTCTCAGGCACATAATCATATTCCTGCCAGTACTGCGGGAACAATTACTGCGGTGCCATATGGTTCCACTTCTCAGGGTCCACAAAATTCAGTACATCAGTCTTTGCCTTTACCACCATTTCAATATCCTGTTTATCCTGTTCCTTCACAATATCCAGCAGGATATCTTCCACCATCACAATCTCTTATGTATCCTGGTGAGTCGTATGGATATGGTTTTATTGGTCATCCTAGTGATCCAAATAATCATGCTGCACAGCTTAATGTGGGAGCCCAATTTGGGCCTCGAGCATCACATGGGAGTCAATACAGAGGCAATAATTACAGGAATAATAACACTTTCAGGGGACGATGATATGGTTCAAGCAACTCACGGCAAAATTGTAATAATTCTTGGTCTGGGAGTACTTCTACAAGGACAAATGCTGTGATAGAATGTCAAATTTGTAACAAAAGGGGGCATACTGCAGCCAACTGTTATCAGAGGAACGTCAATGCTACTAATTCCAACTATGTTGTTGAATGCCAAATCTGTGGCAAGAGAGGACATTCAGCACTTGATTGTTATCAAATAAGCAATTATTCATATCAAGGGCAGCTTCCACCCTCATCATTGTCTGCAATGCATGCTCAACAAACCACGCCATTTATTCCTCAAAATGCCTGGATTGTTGATTCCGGTGCATCTCATCATATGACAGCTGATGTTAATTCCTTGAATCATGTCACACCTTTTGAGGGTTCTGACAAAATCACTATTGGCAATGGTACTGATCTATCAATCCAAAATATTGGGTCCACTACTTTACAAACTAACAATCACTCTCTTATTCTCAACAAAGTATTACATGTTCCACATATTGCGCGAAGTCTTTTATCTGTGAAACAACTCTGTGCTGACAATAAGAGCTGGTTTATATGTGATGAATCTGAATTCTTTGTGCAGGACAAGAAGACAAGGGAAATAGTGTATCAAGGAAAGAGTAAGCCTGAAGAATTGTTCCAGATTCTGATTGTGCAAAGGCAGAGAGGAGTACAGTCTATTACAAGTAGTCCAGTTGAGTATGTGGGTAAAGCTATCAAATGTGATACATGGCATCAGAGATTAGGGCATCCTACTCCTGAAATCATGAATTGTATGTTACAAAAGTCGAATATTGTGGCTGATAGAGATAGTAAGTCTAGTGTTTGTGTGTCTTGTATTCAAGGGAAAATGTCTAGAACTCCATTTCCAATTAGATCAGTTACTTGTACTTCTCCATTTGAAAAAATACACTCGGATGTTTGGGGTCCTTATCCTGTGAAGTCCTTATAAGGTTATAGGTACTATGTAACTCTAATTGATGAATATACCAGATATGTGTGGATTTTTCCGATGAGTAATAAATCAGATGTGTTTCAAATCTTTGTGCAATTTTATAATTTTGTCCTTACTAAGTTTGGGGTGCACATTAAAGGTTTGCAAACAGATGGTGGAATAGAGTATGTTAGTAAAGCTTTTACTGATTTTCTAGCTAGCAAGGGTATAAGTCCATTCATTTCTTGTCCATATACTCCACAACATAATGGAGTGGCAGAAAGGAAACATCGCCATATAGTTGAAACTGCAATCACACTTCTCAATGCTGCTGGTTTAACTTCTGAGTTTTGGTATTTTGCATGTGCACACTCTGTCTTCTTGATTAACAGAATGCCATGTAAGTTTCTTTCTTTGTCCTCTCCGTATCAAATGCTATATAGGAAAATCCCTGATGTACACTCAATCAAGATTTTCGGATCAACTGTGTTTCCTTGGTTAAGGCCATATGCTACAAATAAATTGCAAGCCAGATCTGCTATGTGTATATTTTTGGGCTATTCTCGGAAGTGTATTATATCTTGACATGTTGTGTTTGATGAATCATGTTTTCCTGGGAAATTACCTAAGGCAGTTCAGTCAGTTGGGGTCCAAAGTCATGATTCCCAGAGATGTACACCAGTGATTATACCAGTTTCTTTATATCACAGAGAGCATGTCAATAGTCCAATTCATGAGTCTTAAGTGCTTGCACAAGATTCTAGTTCAGCTGAGGTCAATGTAAGTCGACATCAGTCTCCATCTATCTCACACAATGATACTGCCGTTGTCTCAGATTCTCAGGCAATTGAATCGGCATCAACAACAGGCTTTACTATTTCCTTTCACACTGATACACTTCCCTTGCTTCCTGTCGTTAATCCTGCACAGTTACAGGTAGTTCTACCTTTTGATGCTTTCTCTTCATCTAGTGCATCAGATAATGTTCCGATACGTTCCCATGGGATGCAGACTCGGTTACAAACAGGTACAATCACGAGGCAAAGTTATTCTAACTATCTGGCCTTCCTACATGAGTTGTTTTCTTTACAACTACTGGATTGTAATTCTGATAATCAATGTTTACATCCATATCAAGCTGGTTTCTCATTTCTGGCTCATGTCTCTGATCATGAAGAACCAAAAACGTTCAAAGGTGCTGCCAGTAAGAAAGAATGGCAGACTACCATGCAGGAGGAATTTGACGCTCTCAAAGCTCAGGGGACTTGGATTTTAGTTCCACTTCCATCACATCGAATGATAGTTGGTAGTAAGTGGGTTTATAAGATCAAGAAGAATCCAGATGGGTCTATTTCCAGATTCAAGGCCCGATTGGTTGCCCAGGGATTTACACAGGAACATGGTCTTGACTACTCTGAAACTTTTAGTCCTGTTGTTAGACATACTATAGTCAGGATTATACTTGCACTTGCTGCTCAGTTTGGTTGGTCTTTGCGCCAATTGGACGTAAAAAATGCATTTTTACATGGTGAGTTAGAAGAAGAGGTTTATATGCAGCAACCCCAAGGTTTTGTTGATCAGGAGAATCCGACTCATGTTTGCAAATTAGTGAAATCTCTCTATGGTTTAAAACAGGCTCCTCGGGCTTGGAATTCCAAGTTTACAAGCTATCTTCCAGCCCTTGGGTTTACACCTTCTCTTTCTGATTCAAGTCTATTTGTCAAGACTGATAATGAAGATATTATTTTGTTGCTGTTGTATGTGGATGATATCATCCTTACTGGTTCCAATTCCATAAAGGTACAAGGCATAATCGACAACTTGGCAGAAGTGTTTGATCTTAAAGATATGGGCCGATTGAGCTATTTCTTGGGTTTGCATATTCATTACAATGATGATGGGTCTCTGTTTATTAACCAATCCAAGTATGCAGCAGACTTGTTGAAAAAGGCAGGCATGGAGTCCTGTAAGCCCACGTCTACTGCTTCCAAGCCACACACATAGATTCTTGCTGGTGAAGGTACATTGTTATCTGATCCAAGTCAATATCGAAGTATTGATGGTGCCCTTCAGTATTTGACTTTTACAAGGCCTGATCTTGCTTATTCAGTGAATATGGTGTGTCAATTTATGACAGCACCAACTGATGCACATTTTCATCTGGTCAAAAGAATCCTTCGATATATTCAGGGAACCATCAGCTATGGTTTATGCTATACTAAAAGTGACAATTTCCACATCACTGCCTATTCAGACTCTGATTGGGCTGCAGATATTACTACTAGAAGATCAATTTCAGGTTTTCTGGTTTATATTGGCTCTAATCCTGTTTCCTGGCAATCCAAGAAGCAATCTACAGTATCCAGAAGTTCTACTGAAGCTGAGTACAAAGCTTTGGCACACTGTGCAGCTGATGTGTCATGGATTCGATCTGTGTTCAAAGATATTCATCAGTTTCTTCCTAGTCCTCCTGCTCTTCACTGTGATAATCTGTCAGCCCTTGCCTTAAGTTCTAATCCGGTGTTTCATTCTAAGATCAAACACCTTGATACAGATTACCATTTTGTTCGAGAAAAGGTACAAAAAGGTGACATCAGTGTTCATTATATTCCAACAGATGATCAGGTTGCTGATGTATTCACCAAGGGATTACATAGTCCTGTTTTCTTGAAGCATTGCCGGTTTCTTGGTTTGGGATTGTCACCAATTGTGCAGCAAACTAAGCTCGATTGCCCCATGCTTAGTTTGAGGGGGGAGTAATAACCATAGTAGTTGGTTAGTTGGTTATACAGTTGAAATAGTCGGTTATACAGTTGTAAGTTTGTTAAGTAGGATTGGGTTGTTAGAAAGATAAAGAATATGAGAAGGGTAGTATTGTACTTTTGTAACTATTAGTTTTCTCTACATAAACGAAATGTGTAAGGCATTTGGGTTGATCTTTTCATCTCCCAAAACATATATTGAAGAGTTCATCATTCTCTTTAGCTTCTTCTTTTCTCTAGTTTTTCACAAGCTATTCTTTTCTTCCTCTCTGTTAATAAATAGCAGCCATTTACATTCTTAGTGCATTCCTCCTTCTTCCATTGTCAAAAACACTAACACCTTTTCTGTATAATATTCAATGGTTTTTTTCTTATTCCCTGCTTCATAAATGTTGCATTGAGAGTATATCTGATATAAACAACTTAATTAGATAATGCAGTTCAGATAGATTCTAAAGATCAAGGAGATAGTTACGAAGTTTCATTAACCTGGGATTCTACGCTGGCGCAAACGGCATATATACCCCAGTTTCGAGTGTAATTGTAGTAAAGATGAACTTTCCCAAATCTAAGACGAGGTTGTCTTTGCCTTGTTCCATCAAAAAAACAATGATGGATTGTCACCCGAATGCATCTGTCACCAACGTGCGAGGGGTCCGCTCCAATAAGCATCGTCTTGTCATGTTGTGCAAAGTAACATCTGGTTCAAAGGGAAGGAGAAACTATCAGATAGGTTATATCAGTATCCAAATTTATATCGTATTATAGGGCATAAGTTTAAACCCACCTAGAGATAGTTATGTCTGTACTTTGTCTGGTGATATCTATGAGTCCATCATCATAATCACGAAGGCTGCATCGGTCTATCCATATGTGCCTAGAGTTCGGTTTAATCTGAATGCCATCAACATCATGTCCTCTACCACCTTCAAACTCGAGGTTGCATACAATTATATGCTCACATTCCTTCAGCCTAAGTCCCTTTCCCGTGAGCTTTATCCTTTGACCTCGTCCATCAATTGTCTTATAAGACGACACGCTCAAGTAAGATGAAAGGTGAATGGTGCCAGAAACCTCAAAGACAATCCAGAGTGGTTATTGTTTTCGGCATCCTTCACGAAGTGAGCCTGGACCATCATCTAAACACCAAAACATACATTCCACTCATCGATGCAATACGGAAAACATTCCATCCAGTAAGGAGACAAAGCAAAAATGTCAAAAACTATCTTTTTGTTTCCACCCTCAACCCGTTTTTTCAAAAATGTCATATTGATATTGCCAAATCTTATTTTTCTATCAATCAAAATTCAAAATAAGCTGTTTATAAATGTACATTCCAATTTTTAGTTTTTGATAAGTATTCTGAAAGATTGAGGTATGTTTGAGACTGCTTTTTAAAGGGCAATAAGCATGTTCTAACAACCAAAAACACTTCCAACTGTATTTTACAAAAATATTGAAGTGTTTCTAGGTCGTAGAAGCCCTTATGGAGAAGTAACTGTTAGATGTTTCTTCAAGAAGCACTTCCATAAAAATTCAATTTTTTAAAATAAAAATATACTTCTACAAAAGCACTTATGAACATAATTGCTTCCTACTTAAGCCGCCCCGAACGAAACCTAATAGTAAGAAGCAAAAAAACAGATGCATTACTTAGGAGTATGGAATCCAGCCTATCTGGTCCCTCATCCAGCCATATGCTACTTGATTACAGATCCTTGCACCAAATGGGCATCTAACTTACAAGAATGGTTTCATTTTGTTCCATCTTCTTAAAGCAATAAAGAGCTAAAAATGCTAGTATTGCTCTCAAAATTTCAGTCCTTTTTTTTTTTTTCAGTCCTTTTTTTTTTTTTTTTTACAAGAAAAAAGAATATCTAAAACTAGTCCAATAGGCAAGGGCGATTCGAAATTCGTGCTCGGTGGGTGGACCGCCCTAATCAACTAGCCTAACTCACGTTTGCG